>NW_027277961.1:0-22233 GCF_030028105.1 Mobula birostris
GCACTCTCACACAACCTATGTAGCAGGCCGTAACGGGTAATGAAGGATTTTCTCAGCAGAGCTTTTGCACATTGTCCATATGTGGTTTGCTTGCTAAATTACACTTTAAAAAGTCAGATTTCAAAATATCACTGCAAAAACTGCAAATTCTCCAGCAACTTTTGCATCACCACAATACCACCAGTTTCTGTATTGTGCATAAATATTTCCCCTGAACCCTCCCCCAAATGACTGATGGTGGTAAACTCGTTGATGGTAATGCCAATGAATATAAAGGGAAGCGCAGTATTCTGTCTCATTGGAGTCTGGCACATTTGTGATGTGAAAGCTATTTCTTGCCCAGGGCAAAGGTGTTTGATATCATTATGTATACAGAGTGAATGGGTCAATACATGTCCTCACGGGTAGAAAGGTCCAGAACAAGAGGAGGTAGAACAAGCAACACACACAAAATGCTGGAAGAACTCAGCAGGCCAGGCAGCATCTATGGAAAAGTGTACTAATGCTGAATTCCGGCATTTTGTGTGTGTTGCTTGGATTTCCAGCATCTGCAGAATGTCCCTTGTTTGTGATTGGAGGTAGAACAAAGGTGATTTTCTCAACTGGTGATGCAAAAGATTTTGTTCCCTTTCTCCGAGTTCCTAATCATTGCATTTAGACAGCTGGAGCTCAGCTCTGTCTGAGAGATCCATCGGTTTCCATTCCCTCATCAGCCGGAATCTCCCCGGGATCCGTGCAGGGATCGTGGGGCTGAGAGACGGGGAAGAGAACAGGACTGTCCCGGGATCGCGGGGCACAGTTTCCGGGAGTCACAGCAATTGCCCCTCAGTCGGTAGTGAAAACGGGCGCACGGAGATACACTTACCGGCAGCGACATCCGAGGCCTTTTATGGACTACGCATGCGTGATATTCGGGACTTTCCGAAACCCTGACGCCTGCGCATTCGATCAGTGCTTCAGAGACGGCGAGAATTGTTACGCAGAGCTTTCTGGGTAATCACGGTGCCATTGAAAGTTTCCGCAAGCACCGGTTCAAGTACATACCTCAGTGTTTGTGTGTAGAAAACTGAGCACCTCTTTTAACGCAGAAAGCAGCTCTAATAAAACAATACACTTAATATCAGCAAACTTTCCTCGTGTTTAATGCCAAAGTAGAACGTTCTTACAAATGCAGATATAAAACACAAGAGATTCTGCTGTTGCTGGAAATGCAGACATATACACATAAAATGCTGGAGGAACTCTGCAGTTCAGGCAGCAACTAAGCAGAGGAGTACACAGCCAATGCATGCTGAAGGGGCTCGGCCTGAACGCTGTCCATTTATTCTTCTCCACATTGACTGCCTGATCTGTTGATTTCCACCAGTATTTCGCAGAAATTAAACACTTTTTTTTCGATCAATCAGTTTCCAAATGTTTCTGATCTTTCATTTTTAGCCGCATCCTGCTGTTCTGATTCCTCTTCTTCCTCCTTCTTGTAAATTCTAGTTCCCATCTCTTTCTGGAACCCCAAAGTCCTGACTCAGGCTGGTAACTCTTTGATTTCTGACTCCCCTCCATCGAAGATTCACTCGTTCGTCTGCTGTATGACTTTAGAGGCGCGTTGCAACAACCCAACTGTCTGAGGCACAGTCCTTTGAAATTAGTGAAAATGACACCAAAAGTTGAAAAGAGCAGGGAAGGAGGAGTTTAACCGCCTTAGTCCGGAGCCCTGAAGAACGTGAAAACCACAGTGAGCACATTGTCTTATTCCGTCTGGAGAGAATCATGCAGGAAATTGATACAGGTGTATAAGATAATGAGAGGCTTTGGTTGTGTGGATAGCCAGAGGCTTTTCCCAGGACTGATTTTCCTTCCTGGTGAGAAGTTGCTGGTGCTACAGCAGCTGGGATGGTTTAGTAAAACTCTTTGCTCACTCCGGACAGAAATGTGGCCTCTACGCCTCTACTTATTGTGAACTCACTGGAGCATCACAAGGTGGGTTAACTGAATGAGTCTCTTCGCACACACGGAGCAGGTGAACGGCCGCTTCCCAGCGCGAAGCTGTTGGTGTATCTGCGATGGCCGACTGAAGCCCTTCCAAAATGAGAGCCAGTGAATGACGTCACACTGCCAGTAACGTCATGGCAATGTATCCAATCAGATCACGGACATGGACACGTGATCGGGCTCTCTTTGTAGCGAGTGGGGTGCTGTCTTCTCCAGCATCTCCGCCTCTACAGTCAAGGATCGGCGGCATTCAAGCGCTGGTGAACTGACAGATACAGCGGAACTAACGTGCTGTTGTATTTGTGATTCCTATACACAAATCCTTTGACTTTTCTACACTGTTAAAAGTTTACAAAGCACGTCAGTGGGTGAAGTACAACATTTCAACTCAGAAAATTTCAGCCTCCATGGTTTCTTCTGATAAAAACAATTTCACAGTTCAAAACAATTTGGAGGAACCAGAAACACACACAAAAAATGCTGGTGGAACGCAGCAGGCCAGGCAGCATCTATAGGAAGAGGTACAGTCGACGTTTCGGGCCGAGACCCTTCGTCAGGACTAACTGAAAGAAGAGATAGTAAGATATTTAAAAGTGGGAGGGGGAGGGGGAGGGGGAGATCCGAAATGACAGGATAAGACAGGAGGGGAGGGGTGGATCAAAGATCTGGAAAGTTGATTGGCAAAAGGGATACGAGGCTGGAAAAGGGAGAGGATCATGGGAGGGGAAGCCTGGGGAGAGAGAAGGCGGGAGGGGAGCCCAGAGGGTGGAGAACGGGCAAGGAGTCATAGTGAGAGGGACAGAGGGAGAAAAAAGAGAGAGAAAAAATGGGGAAAATAACAAATATATTTTTAAAAATAAATAAGAGGTGGGGTGTGAAGGGGAAGAGGAGCATGAACGGAAGTTAAAGTGGTCAATATACATGCCATAGTGTTGGAGGCTCCCTAGACGGAATATAAAGTGTTGTTCCTGCAACCTGAGTATGGCTTCATCTTGACAGTAGAGGAGGGATAGACATATCAGAATGGGAATGGGACGTGGAATTAAAATGTGTGGCCACTGGAATAACAAGACTCTTCCCGGGCCTGCAGGATGTCTCAGTCGGTGTTGTAGGGACCGGTGCTTGGAGCCCAGTTGTTCCCAAACTGTGTCAACAGTTTGGCTGAGGGACTAAATCAATATTCCTCAGTCTGCTATTGACAAAAAAAAAGTAGATTTATATCCTGAAAATGCCACCAGCTATATATTAGATCCCGAGAGTTTCGGGAGTTTGGAAAAAATAAATAAGGGTGTCTGTGGGTTTTTGTTTCCCGGGGTTTGTTTCCACGCCCTGATATCGATGGAGTGAAGCCGGAGTTCAGAGCCGACACAAGCGGGGTCCGATACAGGTCAGACGGGGTAGGTTACGGGCGACACTCCGCTCTGGGACCATCAGCACCGAAGCATTTAGAGTAACGCCGCAGTAATTTGGAGCAGGTCTGGGAGAATATTAAATAAAACCAACATGGGAACTTTCTGATCCGATCCCCTGATAGAGTGTGAAGGAGCCGCGGCGAAGAATGGTTGCGGAATTTAAAATAAGCAAGCCGAGCCGGGCCAGTGTGGGCGGAAGCCGAGGAGGAGATCGATGCCTGCGAACGGGGGAAGTAAATCTGCAACGAGCTTTGGAAACTGTCCGTGGACAAAGTCGGAGACAGCGGGGCTGAGCGGTACCGGACAGTGTGAACAGATGTGACCAGATCGCGGGAATCACTGCCGCTGAGAAAGTTGCCGAGGCTTTCTCGGCTTTGCATATCAGTCAGAAACCTGATGGACAGAGATTTACACTGATTTTCCAAAGCGCTCCCGGCCTCCTTCCCAAACCCTGCTCTCCGTGCAGCGCCCCGGACCGGAACGTTTCTCCCGGCATCGGCACCTTTGAGGCGCCGGCGATCCCCGCCTTCCGCGTTTTAAACCGCCGGGAATCAGCTGCTCTCTATTTCCATCATCTCCCTGCCCCGGGACCCACGGAGCGGACAGACAGTAACTCGCTCGCTCTCTCTGTTGTTTCCCAGTGAATTTAGTGGCGATGGTGATCCTGTCCCGGGGAAAGTGCGGCCTCTCCACCCGCACCACTCGCTACCTGGTGGCCACGGCAGCGGCGGATCGACTGACCATCGTGTTTGTGGTGATATTGTGGCGGGTCGGTTATTATTACTTCCCCGAGACTTTCCTGCACATCACCCCCGTGTGCAGTGTGATCTCTGCCCTGGGAGAGGCAGCAACAGAAAGTTTTGTCTGGTTCACCGGCACTTCTACATTTGATCGGTTTGTTGCCATTTGTTGCCAGAAGTGGAAAATAAAATATTGCACCGGGAAAACTGCGGCTGTGGTTGTGATAACAACCGGCGTTCTGCTCTGATTTAATAATGTGCCCGAATTCTTTATATATCGTCCTGTGAGAGTGGTTGACAATACACCCTGGGACTGTATTGAAATACCGGGCTACTATACGGATCCCGGGTGGGTGGGATATAATCGGCTTTCTACCGTCCTAACGCCATTACTCCCGTTCGTGTTAATACTCCTGTTCAACGCTCTGACGGTCAAACACATTTTAGTGACTAGTCGTGTCCGTAAGGGGCTGAGGGGTCAGAGCAAAGCGGAGAACCGCAGTGACCCGGAGATGGGGAGTAGGAGGAGGTCTGTGATCTTACTTCTCACCATCTCCGGAAGCTTCATCATCCTGTGGTCGGTGAGTGTTGCTGAATTCCTTTATAACACCATCGCCGGACTGGATCAAAATAATTACAACGATTCTGAATACATGTTTCAACACACCGGAGACAGCTGGTGATATTAAGTTGCTGCACACACGCGTTTATTTATGGGGTAACTCAGTCCAAGTTCAGAGAGCAGTTCATCAGCGCAGCGAAATATCCGCTCACTTCAGTTATTCAACGAATTAACAAACAAAATATCTGAGCTCTTCTCGGCGGCGCTCGCAATGTTTTCGATCTTGACTCTGCAGAATCAATGATCATCGGAGAACGTGGCAGCGGGGAGAGTAAATCTGGTTTCGAGCCCGAAGGAACACAGCCCAGGAACAGATTCTCCGACACCCCGCGGCTCCACTCCTACCAATTATTAAGCTCATCCTACCTTTTATTTTCAGCTTTCCACCATATTCCCGCACTCGTCACCGCCAGACCCTTTTCGGTCTGAGAAAGCCAGACAGGTTCTGGGGACATTCAAGACCAAATCGGCAAAAATGCCGCTCATTTCCTACTTTAGTCTTTTGCATAAAAATTAAATTGGAAAAAAAAAGTTAACACAAACTTACAGTAAAGCTTGTACTCGTCTGTCGCATTAGACAAAAATGTTTGGAGGAAAGTTTAACACCACAGCACTCATTCCCAATTGCGCAAATTGTTACGGAAACCACCAATGTCTGCTCTGCTTCAAGGAAAATAATGACATCTCACTTCCTGATTTCTAATAAACGCCCGTCCGATCAAATTGCGTGTTGACTCTCTTCTACATTCACTCCAGTAGAATCACATGTTTATTTTTATGTTTTTTTAATCTCAGCTAAAACTGATAAAAAATTCTGTTCTAGACGCCGACAAGCACACAATTGTTTGGAAAAGGCAATAAGCTGAAAAGTAGGAATCTGACAGCATGGGAGAGTGGATCATGGGAGAAAGAGCAGGAGAGGAGGCACCAGAGAGAAATATGAGGCAGTGGAGGAGAAGCGAGAAGGGAGGACAGAATGGGAGAGGGAAAAGAGAAGGTTGAAGTGGAAGTTAAAGAAATCGATGCTCATGACGTCAAGTTGGAGGTGACTCAGATGCAATATAAGGTGTTGATCCTCCAACCAGAGAGTGGCCTCATCTTGTTAGTAGAACAATGAACCGGCATGTCACATTGGGATGAAGAGTGGATTATAAATGGTTGGTCATCGGGGAATACACTTCATTGCGGACGGAACGAATGTGCTTGATAAAACCGTTTCCCAATCTACATCGGGTCTCGGCCCAAAACGTCGAGTGTATTTCTTCCTGGCCTACTGCATTCCACCAGCACTTTGTGTGTGTTGACTGCAGTCAGCTCGACTTCTTCAGTCTGCAGGAAATTTAAGGGAAACCTCTTCACCCACAGAGTGGTAACTGTTTGGAACCCATCACCACAGGGAGAGCGAGAGGGGAACGACAGGGGAGGATTGAAAAGGACTGTCATGGAACTGAATCACTGGCAGGGTCCAGCCGGCCTGAGCTGACTCTCTACTGTACACTAGTTGTGTTATAAATTCAGTAAGTACCAAAGACAGAATTTAAAATAGAACTGATTTATTTATCTCAGATCCAGAATATTAAACTCCAGTCACATTGAAGGTGAATATACAGCAGAAGAAACTCCTCCCATGCCCAGTGACCAGGGTGCAGAACTGGGTGTGGTGAGCAGCAGCAATAATTACAGAGTTCAGCACCGACAGTCACTCTCAAAATTGCATCAGCAATGGAGATGGACAAATATCCGGCAAGCAGCTTATTGAAACTTTCTCCCCAGTGTGAACCCGGCAGTGTGTCAAAAATGTAACATGCTGTAAAATTTCAGTGCTCATTAATGTTTCACTGCTGTGGTAATGGTTTCTCTGTAGGCTACGACTAGAGATAACAGGGTTTTGGAATGTGGGGATATCCACTGAGAGAAATGTTATTCTTTCTTGTGAGTCTGCAAGAGAGATTTTCACAGCCTTTTGCTGGGGAGAGATGAGAAAACATGAATGGAGAGAGTAGGCCCCTTTTCTCTTTTTTGTATTCTTTACTTAACCCTATTGTCGAAGTAAGAATTATAAGGCTCAATCGTTTAATTACATATTGTGTACTGTTTGTTATTTCGGGGTACTGATTTGTAACAGGAAACACATTGCGCAGTATCCACCCAAACAGGATTTCTTAAGTTTGGCCCGGCTGTGGGGGGGGGGGGGTTATCACCCCCTATATTAGGCTGCTAGCCAAAGCGAGAGTTACATAAGGTTAGATGACTGAGTGAATCACTTCCCACATTCACAGCAGGTGAACAGTCTCTCCCCAGTGTGAACTCAATGATGCACATTTGACTGAGAACTGACTGGTGCGCTTGTAAGCTAACTAACTGTGTGGATCACTTCCAACAGTCTGAGCAGCTGCATATCCTCTCCCCAGTGTGAACTCTGATGTACCTTCAGCTGAGATGACAAAGTGCATCCCTTCCCACTGTCTGAACAGGTGAACGGCCTCTCCCCAGTGTGAACTCACTGATGTACCTTCAGTTCATATGAGCCAGTGAATCCCTTCCCACAGTCCGAGCAGGTGAACGGCCTCTCCCCGCTGTGAAATCTCTGATGTGCCTTCAGTTTAAATGAGCAGGTGAATGCCTTCCCACAGTCTGAGCAGGTGAACGGCCTCTCCCCAGTGTGAACTCTCTGATGTGCTCAAGGTCAGATGACCGAGTGTATCCTTCCCACAAATTCAGCAGATGACCAGCCTCTGCCCAGTGTGAACTCAATGGTGTGTCCACAGATGGGAAGATCAACTGAATCCCTTCTCACCAACAGAACAGGTGAATGGCCTCGTCCCAGAGTGAACTTGCTGACGGAATCTATTCCCAATGTCTGAACAGATGAATGGCTTCCCCCCTGTGTAAAGTGACGGGTGTGCCAGTCAGTCAGATGACCGAGTGAATCCCTCCCCACTGTCTGAGCAGGAAGAATGATCAAGTGAATCCCTTCCTCCACTTCTTAAATATCTGGACAGAGACAGGAAAACTAGTGTGTTGTGTTCAGGATTCTCGTAGACAAATTCTTTGTCACTTTTAAGCTGCAAAAAGATTTAGAAAATCCATCAGTGGGTGTCGGACAACATTTCAGATGAGATCACTTGAGTTGTCAAGGTGTGATCTGACATCACACTGTTACAGTGAACTTCAACCCAAGTTGGAGAGAGATATCATCTTCTAACTGGGCACAGTGCTGGTATCTGAAATGACCATCAAATTCTCTGATGCTCTTCCTGTCTCTATAAGAATGGGGCATTTCTGCCATCTCCAATCTGTGACCTTGCTCAGTCTTACTCTCTCTATTGCTATTATTCCCTGTTCCCACTGAGCTGCATGGGTGCCTGGCCCCACAGTAACTGAAACACTCTCACACAAATAGCTGGCAGTGTATTCCATGTATCCACCACTCTCTGGGTAAAAAACTTAC
Organism: Mobula birostris; assembly: GCF_030028105.1. Lineage (NCBI taxonomy): Eukaryota > Metazoa > Chordata > Chondrichthyes > Myliobatiformes > Myliobatidae > Mobula > Mobula birostris. Next base: position 8,215 of record NW_027277961.1, read on the forward strand.
CCCTGACACCCCCTCGGTATCTGTTTCCAAACACCTTAAAACTGTGCCCCCTTGTGTTAGCCATTTCAGCCCTGGGAAAAAACCTCTGACTATCCACACGATCAATGCCCCTCATCATCATATACACCTAAAAAGGGAATTTACACATTACTTTGAGGATTTGTTAGAAGTATACAAAATTATGAGGGTATAGATAGGGTAAATGAAAGCAGCTTTTTCCACTGAGGTTGGGTGGGACGACAACCAGAGGTCATGGGTAAGTGGGGAAGGTGAAAATTTAATGGGAACATTTGGGAAAACTCTTTACTGGAATGGTCGTGAGAGTGTGGAATGAGATGTCAGCACAAGTGGTGAATATGAGCCAGATTTCAACATTTAAAAGAAGTTTGGACAGGAGCCTGGATGGTGGGGGTATGGGGGGTGATGGTCCCGAGGCAGGTAGTTGATTTAGACAGCTTAAATGTTTTTTCAGCATTGACTAGTTGGGCCAAGTGGCCTGTTTCCATACTGAACTTCTTTATGTTTCTATGACAGAGAAGCTGGCCAAACTTGTTTGGAAGGGAAAGGGTAGGAGTAAGAACGAAGCAACAATGGCTGGAGTTTCTGGGAGTAATTCGGGAGGTGAGTGATTGATACATCCCAAAGAAGTGGAAGCATTGGAAAGGCAGGAGGACACAACCGTGGCTGAAATGAGAAGCCAACACCAACATAAAAGCCAAAGAGAGGACAAACAAAAGAGCAAAAACTATTGGGAATCTTTTAGAAACCAATAGAAGATGACTGAAAAAAAAGTAAGATGAGCTCAGGGCATGGAATTATGACATTGTAGTCACTAATGAGTCTTGGTAGCACTCAACGGTCTGAGGCATTTAGAGGAACAAAATAGCCAGGGCCTCAATATCTCTTGAAAACAAAGGTTCCCTGCACCAGCTGCATTTCAACTTTTACTTTGGCAGGCACATACAAACTCTACATATTCAAATTTTCACTTCTGAAGGCCTCCCACTTACCAGGTTCTCCTTTGCCAGAAGACCACCTGTCCCAAACTACATTTCTCAAATGCTTTCTGATATCATCAAAATTGACCTTTCTCCAATTTAGAATCTCAAACCATGGTCCAGACCTCTCTTTTTCCATATTTACTTTGAAACTCATGGCATTATGATCACTAATTTCTGTCACCAGCCCTGGATCATTTCCTAACAAATTATTGGACACTTTTACGTCAGGACTTCTACGTACTGTTTAAGGGCACATTTGACAAACTCTACCCCATCTAGTCCTTTTACAGTATGGAGTCCCAGTCAATATATGGAAAGTCAAAATCAGTTACTGAATCAGGCTTTGCTTCTTGGCATGGTCTGCAATCTCTCTACAAATTTGTTCCTCGAAATCCATCAGACTGTTGGGTGCAACAAACTCCTAGTAATGGCCAAAATTTCATAATTCCCTGTCCTGAGCTCATCTGGCTTTCCTACGATGCTTCTTGCATTGTGATATACACAGCTCAGCACATTCATCGCACCATGCTCAGCCATTTGATTGCTGACTCTGTCTGAGATCTGAACAACATCTGACTGGTGTCAAGAAAACAAACTCTCCCTCATTGTCACAGAAACGAAGGAGCTGCTTGTGGACGACAGGAGGACTGGAGACAGGCTAACCCCTATTGACATCAATGGATCTGGGGTTGAGACGGTGAACAGCTTTAAATTCCTCGGCATAAACATCACCGAGGATCTCACATGGCTGTGTTTTGACCGAGGATCTCACATGGCTCTTTCACATCAGATGGTTGAAAAAGTCTGGGATGGGGCCCCAAATCCTAAGAATTTTCTACAGGGACACAGTTGAGAGCATCCTGACTGGCTGCATCACCACCTGGTATGGGAACTGTACTTCCTATAATCGTAGGAACCTGCAAAGAGTGGTGCGGACAGCCCAGCGCATCTGTAGATGTGAACTTCCCACTATTCAAGACATTTACAGAGACAGGTGTGCAGAAAGGGCCCGAAGGATCATTGGTGATCCAAATCACCACAACCACAATCTGTTCCTGCTGCTACCATCCAGGAAATGATACCACAGCAGAAGGACCAACAGTCTCCGGGACATCATCTTCTACCAGGCCATCAGAGTGATTAATTGATTTCTATGTTATATTGACTGTCCTATGTACAAACTATCTATTATATATTACTATAAATTACACATTGCACATTTAGACGGAGATGTAACGTAAAGATTTCTACTCCTCATGTATATGAAGGATGTATGTAATAAAGTCAATTCAATTCAATTCACCCTCTCCACTATCTGTTCTGTCATTCGGGCTCCCATCCCCCCTACAACTTATTTTAGCCACATCACCCCCTCCCCCCACGCGAGCACTAGCAAGCCTTACCACGAGGGTATTAGTCCACTCTCGTTCTGTTCTCCGAACTAACGAATCTGCTGTCATCCCTTTGAATATTTTTCTGCTAGGTAATATCCCCAACAGCTTCAAAAGTGTGTGGGATAGCAGCAAGAGTACTCTGTGATGGCTGTTTAACCTCATTCCCCTTCGTGATTCTCACCCAGTTTCCTGTGTCCTGCACTTTGGGTGCAATTCACCTCTCTTCATGTCATGTTTATCACCCCCTCCAACTCCTGGATGATCTGGAATTCATCCATTTCAAGTTCCAACTCCTTAACATACAGGGTTACAAGCTGCAGCTGGATACACTACTTGTAAGTGAGGGCATCAGGGACACTGGAGGTCTCCCCACCTTCCCACCAATGTCCCCTATAATTTGTAATGACTAGTGTGCACATAAATCTTGTACTGTGCATTTTTTAACCCAGTGACAAAATGTGCACAGTGAATTTTATATATAGAGATATTCATTTTAACAGCTAGCAAATCACTGTCGTTAAGAACTTTGATCTCCTCTGGGTTCAATCGAGTTCATCTGCACTCTCACATAAACTATGTAGCAGGACTGTAATGGGTAACGAAGTATTTTCTCACCACAGCTTTTGCACATTGTCCATATGTGGTTTGCTTGCTACATTACGCTTTAAAAAGTCAGATTTCCAAATATCATTCCACTTCTTCCCACTTGTGAATTCTCCAGCGACTTCTGTATCACCACAAACACACAGGTAACACTAGTTTCTGTATTGGACATAAATATTTTCCCTGAATCCTCCTGAGGAATTGAGGATATATTAAAAAATCATTTCGAACCTATGTAACCTCTGGCTAAAAGAATAATTGGGACTGAACAGGAATTTTTGAACTGAAGTAAACTCTGTCTTCAGCGGTTAGCTAAGACAGACTCATTACCAGTTCTCTGCGGCTTGCAGAGAGACACACTGAGAGCTGAAAGCATTATACATTGTACTCTCATTAGTTGATAACATAATACATTGTACCGTCGTTTGAGTAAAGGGAGGAGGACTCACTGATAAGGACAGGAATGAACATCTGTCTGTAATTAAGTCAGGGCCTTGCAAAGGGAACAACTGACAAGGACTGGATAGTACATCCATCTGTAACTAAAACCTTGATTTAGTGCACTCTCTTATCTAATTAATTAAGTTTTGCACCAACAGACATGGTGGCTGTATCAGTTCTAATAACATCTACCAATAGTAATGTATGGGGCTTACTATGTATAAATATAAGGCTGTAACCTGACTAAGGTATTTACTTGTCAGTTGGTGGCAGTGCTTACGTGCCTTTCCTTTGACAACATGGGTGTCAAACTCCTGCAGGAGAATGCACAATAAACTGTGGTGACGATAAGAAGCTGGTCTCCTGAGTTTTATTCAGATTCAACTTTAACATTTGGCATCACAAACAGGATCCCAATATCGGGAGTGCCAAGCAGACTCTGGTGGGATATTACCTCATGAGAAAAAGCAGTAAATTTAATATGGAAAAAGAACTGTGGGAACAAGTGAAAATTGTTGAAAAGGGAATGGAAGGAAAAGGCAGATGTAAAGTGGAACAGTATATTATTAGCAAGTTGGAGGAATAATGCATGTGAAAAAGGGATAGAGGTATGCACTACAGAAGGAACGCCAAAGGTTGGGAGACGCTAAAACTGGAGTGTAAATGGTGGATGGGCGCTGAAAACAAGAGCAGGAAAAACAACGTAAGCAAACCAAGGCCGGCCTAAATAGGAGAGAAGGGCAGGAACATTGGTCTAAAGTTCGAACTGATAGGGAAACAAGGATCCCGAACCCATATCTGGCAGACCGACCCTGTTTGAGGACAGTGACCGTGATGAGGAGTGGGCACCCACCGTAACTCCTCCCCCACCTTACCAGGGGCCAAGTGCACCCAGTGCTTCTGAACCCCAATCCTCCCAGTACTCAGATACGGTGGCCGCTCAGGTAAAACAGTGGTATCAGGGAAGGGGAGGTCCCGATGCCCTAAGATCCAGAAAGGGAATATCGTGCATCATTCTGAGACAGGGAGGGAAGAATCCAATAAAACCCCAGAGTTAATGGCTCCACAAAGACAATTGCCCACCCAAATGCTGCCCAATCCACAAGCAGGACTGCCTTCAGTGATTCCTGTGTATGCACCCTGGAAGCCTCAGGAAATGATAATGATCATGAATCAGGCCCCAGATAGAAAAGAAAGACCAGCGCAGTTTGCTCAGTATGTCCGCAGTACTACACAAATGTTTAAAGTGACACCGCAAGATTTATTCAGTCTCTGCTGCATGATTCTGTCAGCCGATGAGGGGTGGAAATGGAAGGCAGAATTGAGATACCAAACCTATCAGGAGTTTCAGGCAGGAAACCAAAATGAGAATGAACAGACAGACCAGATAATTCAAGCCTTGGAAAGGGCTCTCCAGCAACCTGTAAACATCACTAAAGTACAAGAATGGGAACCTCAGCCTGGGGAAATTGGGACCAGACTATTGGGAGCAATTTGTGGCCTGCTAAGGCACCTTCACAGGACACCAAGCCTTTAATGGTGGTAATCCATCCCCACAGTTTGATGTCTTACTGCTCCAATGCTTACCAATTAAGTTAGCCAATATGATTAAAACAAATAATATCGATTGGCCTACATGATCGAAATCAAATGCAACAAGCTTTGACATATTATTGGGACCCAGCTTTCGAATCCCGATCAACCCCGAAGGGAACTAATATTAAAGGTGAATATGTTTAGCGGGAAGCAGGACGCGAGCGGACTATATCTGGGGAACAGAAATGGGAACAAAAACCTACCAAGGGACAGGTGGGGACAACAACGTGTTCAGAAATTGACAAGCAAGGAAGCTTCCTAACATGAGTCCCACCCCTCGGGAAAAGCCCAATGTAATATTGCAAGTTGCTGGAATTCCAATTCCGTTTATGATTGATATGGGGGCAACCACAACCATTCTCAATCAGGAAGTAGTATCAGAAAAGAGATTCCAGCTATCAGATTCTACAATCACTCTGTCTGGGTCTGAAGGCACGGAACGTACGTATTCACATACTCAGCCACTGAAGGTGGAATTCCAGGGAGACCCAGTGTGTGGTTTCATTTACAGTCACCACCAGTCAGGGGTGTAATCTAGCAGGGAGAGACTTGCTCTGTCCGTTGGAAGTTGAGATTCTATGCATGGACAAGGGTATCACCCTGGTACTAGCGAACAATCGACTGCTTCCCCAGTTTCCGCCCCCCCAGTGGTGGGAACTTAATCTGAACTCCACTGCATTTGAACCCCTTCTGCCAGCGGCCAACTCTCATGTGACTCTGTGCTATGACCCTACGGGGTGCTCAACTGAGGAAAGCCAATATTATGCACCCCTCGAGGGACAGACATTCCCAGTCACGGTGATTGGAGAGGTTAAAGGAAGGGAGGGCAGTGCATTACTTGCCGAAGTTCCGGATTTCCTTTTGGCCACAGACAGGTCTGGTGGTTCCCCATACCACCATTAGGGTTTGCCCTGGGTTCAAGCCAAAAAACTTAGGGTTCCTTGCCAACACCTTGACGAAACAATGACGGCGATAACGTTTTCAATCGAAAGTGGTGAAAGGGGACCCTGTAAGGCTGCAATTACGCGGCATCACGTTAGCATAGCTATTTTCGAGAGGTTGCCAGGTGCAGGCAAAAACCAAGGGGAAACATAACTGCAACACACATCAAAGTTGCTGGTGAACGCAGCAGGCCAGGCAGCATCTCTAGGAAGAGGTACAGTCGACGTTTCAGGCCGAGACCCTTCGACAGTGGCCTGCTGCGTTCACCAGCAACTTTGATGCGTGTTGCTTGAATTTCCAGCATCTGCAGAATTCCTGTTGTTTGCGGAAGCATAACTGACTGTATTTCCCGTTTCTGACTGCATTAATGGTAAGACTCTTGGGAGTGTGTAGGATCAGAGGGGCTTGGGGTCCGAGTAGACAGGACACTCATAGCTGCGGTGCAGGTTGACTCTGTGGTTCAGAAGGCATACGGTGTATTGGACTTCATCGATCGTGGGATTGAGTTTAAAAGCCGAGAGGTAATGTTGCAGCTTTCTAAGACCCTGGTCAGACCCCACTTGGAGTACTGTGCTCAATTCTCGTCGCGTCACTACAGCAAGGATGTGGAAAACATAGAACGGGTGCAGAGGAGATTTACAAGTATGTTGCCTGGATTGGGGAGCATGACGTACGAGAATAGGTTGAGTGAACCCGGCCTTTTCTCCTTGGAGCTACGGAAGATGAGAGGTGACCTCATAGAGGTGTATAAGATATTAAGAGGCAGTGTTCGTGTGAATAGTCAGAGTCTTTTTCCAAGGGCTGAAATGGCTAGAACGAGAGGGCATAGTTTTAATGTGCTTGGAAGTAGATACAGAGGAGATGTCAGGGGTATGTTTTTTTAGGCAGAGAGTGGTAAGTGCGTGGAATGGGCTGCCGGCGATGGTGGTAGAGGCGGATACAATTGCGTATTTTAAGAGACTCCTGGACAAGTACACGGAGCTCAGAAAAATAGAGGGCTATGTGTTACACTGGGTAATTTCTAAGGTAAGGAGATGTTCGGCACAGCTTTCTGGGCCGAACGGCCTGTATTGTGCTGTAGGATTTGTATGTGTCTATGTATTTCCCGTTTCCCTGACAGATGTGAATCGTCTGCTGGAATAGTCTTGCAGGACAACTCTGCGCTGCCTTACAGATGCTTAACGACGTTTATTATCTACAGCAGCTTATTCTGACATGCCAAACTCTGATGCATTTACATTGCACTGCCCGATATACTGAGACATCTCAGTCGAGCAATCACCAAAAAGTTCTTTCCGTGCGTAACAGAGCAGAAAGTCTTTCTATAAACGGTAGCATCTATTATGGTCCAGAGGGCATGGTGTCAGAAGTGTTTTTGAGTGAGCAACAGAATGAACAGTTTAAGTTGCCAAACTGAACCCGTCATGTCACTATAGTCATCAACCCCCCCGCAGCACTTGAACCACTCGAACCCGTGCTGAAGACTTTACACGAGTTAAACCGCACACAATGTATAACTCTGCCTAATACTAACGCTTCTCTATAACTTCGCTCCTCTCAGGCTGGATGTATAATATTTCCTTCTTCATCGTTAAAACAAGGTTTGACCTATTTGTTCCCCCTGCTTTGCCTGAATATGTCGTACCCTTGTTGCTTTCGCAGGTTCCTCCCTCCCTGTGGACGATACACAAAAGTCACGTGGGACTTGTACATTCCGCCCCACCACACGAAGACTAGAGGGTATTTCTACCCTCTATATGACACGGCAATATGATTTGTCACTGGGGGCAATAGAAGGCATGGAACCTGTCATAAAAGCACTTTTCGATGAGGAAGGCTTTGTATCAACCTGTAGTCCCTGTAATTCTCTTACATTACCAGTTCCGAAACCAGGTCGTGATAATGAGTGACCTTTTCTTTCAATATTTGAGGGCGATTAGCACGATAACATCTCAAGGGTTTAGTAACGCCAATTTAACTGAACGACATGGGGCGGCAGACAACCCATTGCATAGTGTTCTGCACAATTACCAGCAGTTGTAAGACGATGCCTGGTTGTCTAACACCTGTCGCCGATCCTACAAATAGAAAATATAGAACATATAAACCTACAGCACATTACCGGCCCTCGGGCCCATCATGTTGTACCCATCATGTAACCTACTGTAGAAACTGCCTTGTATTTACCTAGCGCATAGACCTCTAGCTTTCCATGTTCCATGTACCATATCTAAGAGGTTCTTAAAAGATCATATTGCATTCGCTTCTATCACCGCCGCCGGCAGTGTATTCCACGTACCCAGAACTCTCTGTGTGAAAACTTAACTCTGACATTCCCTCGGTACCCATTTCCAAGCACCTTAAAAGTATACCCCACGTGTTAGCTATTTCGTCCCAGTGAAAGAAGCCCCTGGTTATCCGCGTGATCAATGACCCTCATCATCTTATACATATAATTATGGTAGAAACGTTCAATCCTGTGAAATTGGATCTAGGACCAGATCTATCCTTGTCCATGATCAAGTTGAAACTAATGGTGTTATGATCACTGGAACCAAAGTGCTCCCCTACACAGACTTCCGCCACTTGTCCTAACTCGTTTCCTAACAGGAGATCCAATATTGCATCCCTTCTAGTTGGTCCCTCTATATATTGAAATAGAAAACTTTCCTGAACATTTATTACAAACTCTAAACCATCTAGACCCCTAACAGTATTGGAGTCCCGATCAATATATGGGAAATTATAATCCCCTACCACCACAACTTTATGTTTCCTGCAGTTGCCTGTTATCTCTCTGCAGAATTGCTCTTCCAATTCTCGTTGACTATTGGGTGGTCTGTAATACAATCCCACTAATGTGGCCATACCTTTCCTGTTTCTCAGCTCCACCCATAAAGACTCAGTAGACAAACCCTCTAATCTGTCCTGCCTGAGCACTGCTGTAATATTTTCCCTAACAAGCAATGCTACTCCCCCACCTTTCATTCCTCTGCCTCGATCACATCTGACACATCGGAACCCTGGATTATTAATCTGCCAGTCCTGCCCCTCCTGTAGCCAAGTTTCACTAATTGCTATAATGTCATAATTCCACGTGTCAATCCACGCCCTCAACTCATCCTCCTTCCCCGCAATACTCCTAGCATTGAAATATATGCACCTCAGAAGATTTTTACCACCACTCACAACCTTTCTATCATGGGATTTGCTTGAACTTTTAACATCATTTATTTTCACCCCAGACACATCATCAGCTCTGGCACTCTGGTTCCCATCCCCCTGCAAATCTAGTTTAAAGCCTCCCCAATATCACTAACAAACTTCCCTGAAAGGATATTGATCCCTCTGTAGTTCAAGTGTAACCCGTCTCTCTTGTACAGGTCCCACCCGCCCCAGAATTGGTCCCAATTATCCTGAAATCTGAAACCCTGCCCGCTACACCAGTTCCTCAGCCACTTGTTTGAGGACAGTCTCAGTGCATCTGAAGTGGATAGGATGGAAATGGTTTGATTGTTTGCCTGGAGAGTTGTTGAAGAAAGTGAAATTTCATTCTGGCAAGTATGAGATGTTGCAATTGGAAAAAGACCTTGAACAGCACAGATGTACAAAGTGATCAGCGGATCAAAGTTGCAACGTAGTTAGACAGAGTGGTAAAGGGCATCTATAGGAAGTTTTTCTTCATCGTTTAGGACACAAAGTATTAAGAGTCAAGAAATCAAACTTATGTAAAAGTGAAAGAGAAAGCATACAACAAAGCAACAATTAGTGCGAAGAAAGAAGATTAGGAAGCAGAGGGCAGCTGAAAGAATCGTCGTGGCTATCCCTCGAGGTCGAGGCTAATGGTCTTCGTTCTGTTGATCTACTTACCGGCTCTCAAATGGCTGATGAGTCCAATCTTGCCTTTGATAGTTCTTCCGCATTCAGGACAGGTAGTTGCAGATGGCTTTCGTTGCGCTGCCTCTCTTTCCATTTTCTTTTCTTCTAATTCTGCACATCTGTTGGCTTCGAAAGTTGCTGTTCCTTCACGGATGATGGGTTGCCAGAGTTTCCTGTCCTTGGTATTGGTTTCCCAATTGTTGATGTCGATGTTACATTTCTTCATGTTGGCTTTTAAGACGTCTTTGAAACTTTTCTGTTGTCCACCTCTTTTACGTTTGCTTTCTTTAAGCTGGGAGAAGAGGATTTGTTTCGGCAGACGTTCGTCTTTCATCCGAATAACATGACCGCTCCATCTTAGTTGGTTCTTGATGACGTAGGCTACAATGCTTGTTTATTTCTTGTTTGTTTTTTTGCTTGAATTTAGCACACTGACGTTGGTTCTTCTATCTTCGCAGCTGATATTTAAGATGTTTCGAAGACAGCGTTGATGGAGCTTTTCAGGTGCCTTCAGATGTCGTCGGTATGTTGTCCAGGTTTCTGATGCATACAGGCGCGTTGGGATCACCACTGCTTTGTACACTAACATTTTGGTGCCTGTTCGGATGTCACCATCATGAGAGACTCTTGTTCGGAGACGTCCAAAAGCTGTTCCAGCGCATTTAAGACGATGTTGGCTCTCGCCATTAAGGTCGACATTGGAAGAGAGGTGACTTCCAAGACACGGAAATCCGTCCACGTTTCCCAGGTTGTTTCGCCAAATTGAAACGATGGTTCTATCCGATTTGTCTCAATAGGTGACGGTTGATAGATGATCTGCGTCTTCCTGGAATTGATGGTAAGTCCAAGTTTCGTGTATGCACGGTTGAAGGCAGTCAGAATCTTTTGTAGGTGGTTTTCTGAAAGAGCTGCAATACTGTTGTTATCTGCGTATTGGAACGCGATGAGGGAACTCGTGGATGTCTTCGTTTTGAATTTGAGACGGGCAAGATTGAAAAGTCTGCCATCTGTTCTGTAGGCAATTTCGATGTTTGGGGGTAGGTCGCCCTTCATAATGTGGATGATGGTCCCAGTGAAGATGGTAAACAAGGTTGGGGCAATCACGCATCCCTATTTTAATCCTGATCTAACTTGAAAAGGCTCACAGTTACTGTTGCCGACCATGAGCGTGGCAAGCATGCCATTATGGAAGAGTCTCAGGATTGCCTAGGAGCCTCAGGAACCCTGCAGAGGGCAGGTGAAAGAATAATGAGTGGGAAAAGATGAAACACAACCATTTAGAACAGCAAGAAGTTTTTAAAAAGAAGACAGTTTTATAGAGCGGGTGTCAGAGGAGCGGGCGACAAAGCAGATGTAGACAGAGTAGGAGGGGTTTGACTTACGGGGATTAGGCGATAACAGTCGTGAAAGGTTAGTTACTTGTGAAAAATACGAACAGGAACTATGGAAGTGAGGCCGATGTTCTGTACTGGGTGTCAGATGTGGGAAATCCGGGAGACTCCCATCCTCCCAGACGACCTCATCTGCGCCAGGTGCGTCAAGTTGCAGCTCCTTAGGTATCGGGTTAGGGAACTGGCGATGCAGCTCGATGATCTTCTTCTGGTCAAGGAGAGTGAGGAGGTGATAGAAAGGAGCTATAGGAGGTAGTCATACACGGGCCTTGGGAGACAGATAAGTGAGTAACAGTCAGGATAGGGAAGGACAAGAGTCGAATACCAACGAGTACCCCTGTGGCTGTCCCCCATAACAATAAGTACTCCTATTTGAGTACTGCCGGGGGAAGGCCCAGCTGAGGGAACCAACGGAGTCTGGCCGTGTGCCTCAGAAGGGTAGGGGAAGGATGGCAGCAGTGACAGGGGACTCTATAGTTAGGGGGTCAGACAGGCGATTCTCTAGACGCCAGAAACAAACACGAATGGTAGCTTGCCTCCCAGGTGCCAGGGTCCGGGATGTTTCTGATCGTGTCCACGATATCTTCAGGTGGGAAGAGGACAGCAAGAGGTCGTGGAACATATTGATGCCAACGACATAGGTAGGAAAAGGGAGGGTATCCTGAAAACAGATTACAGGGGGTTAGGAAGGAAGTTGAATAACTTCGGGATTACTGCCTGTACCACGTGATTATAGGAATAAGATGAGGTGGAAGATGAAGACGTGGCTGAGGGATTGTAGCAGGGAGCAGGGCTTCAGATTTCTGGATCATTGGTACTACTTTTGGGGCAGGCATGACCTGTATAAAAAAAGAAGTGTTGTACTGGGTCCGAGAGGGACCAATATCCTGGCAGGCAGTTTTGCAAAGGCTATTGTGGTGCGGGAACTGAACTGAAGAGACGGAGGAAGGGGCAGTTGGCTCACAAAAGCTTGTAGACAGTGCAAAACGGAGGATAGGCAGGTGATCGAGAAGGGATTCGGTCAGACTGATCGTTTGAGTTGCGTCGTTTTTAATGCAAGGAGTATTATGGAGAAAGCAGATCAGCTTAGAGCTTGGATCAGTATTTGTAATAATGATGTTGTGGCCATTACAGAGACTTGGATGGCTCAGAGGAGGGAATGGTTGCATAGAGTACCACGCTTTCTGCGACTGAATGCATTGAGAATGTGAAATATTGAACGAGAATTGGACATTTGTGAGTTCACTTGAAAAATAAAGAGAGGTAATTCTTGCGTGAATGAACGGAAGGCAGTCGTCTATTTGAAAGATTTGTATTGACAGGATGTTTGAATTAATCGAATATTTTACAACAGGATATGACGGTTGATAATGTCTGTTTCGTTCAGTGAAATAAATTTTCAGGAACTGATGTGACATTCAGGGGTTGGGTTTCTTTCCGAAAGTACATGATGTATTAGTGCATGTGGGCCGCAAGCACCGGCCTCGTCCTCCCGTCTGTTCTTCAGAATATTTGATTAGGAATTTCACTCTAGCAATTAACTGTTTATTCTCTATACGCCAATAACCTGCAACGGTTTTGAACGCAGAAAAGTGTAAACTTGGATTTTTGTTTTGCCTTACCTGCATATTTCAATTTTGTTCTTTTATTTGTCTGTTTTGGTATTGAGTTCAGAAGTAGACGCGGATTTCACAGATGCCCAGGTAAATCATGGTAAATGTATCGCGATATGAGTGCATCTATTCCGGGTACGATAAACCCGCTGTTCAACGGTAATTTGGCAATAGGACAAATCCATCTGTACTCGAATTAGGAGTTCGATATTCTCATTTTGGAAGGCTGGTTCATTTGGAGAGCACAAACAGATGCTGCTGAAGACTTTGAAATGATGACTTTGAGAGTACCATTGGAAAATATTGTTTCGATGTTATTGTAGCATCTGCCCCGTAATATGTCAATGGGAGTTCAGATTGTATAGCGTGCAATTCCATTCTGAAATTTCGCATTTTGCGTGCATCGTCTGCCCGAATTCAATAAATTACCCGAGCGCTGCAGGGTAGTCAAATTAAAGTTTGTCTCTCAGAAACCTGTAATAGCAGAGCGGAGACATACTTGTAAACTGTACTAAAGTTTATACCTTCCTTGCGGAACATCACTGGCCTCTGTCCTCAGGCAGAAATCCCTCCATCTACTACCTAATCTGCCTTCTGTTAATTAGCTAGTTCTGAGTCCACTCAACCAGGCTTCCCTAGATGCAATGACGTCTAACCCTCTGAACGTGCCACCATGTACAACCTGATCAAACTCTTCACAAAATTAAAATCGACTGCTCTGACATCATCTGTATATTATTTTTGACTTTTTGCAAATAATTCATTCAGGCTCATAGGGACGATCTGCCGACTATCCCGAACTAGAGTACGTTTCTCCAGATACGCATGAATTCAATCTCTCAGTATCCTCTCCAATAGCTTGTCCACTACTGCCGGAAGATTCACTGGCCTGTAGCTCTCAGGACTATCCCCAATACATTACTTGAACTAAGTGAAAACATTTACCATCCTCCGATCCCTTCGTACTACTCCTCCGGCCAGTGAAGACGCAAATATCATATCCACGCCCGCTTTCACTAAGTACGTTGAGTGCATCTGTTCTAGCACCGGGAAAAGATCTATTTTAATGTTTTACTAGTTTCCAGCGCATAATTCGTAACGTCGGCATGTCCCAGCACATATGCGTCTTTCCGCTGTATCCACATTCATCAAGGTCTCG
>NW_027277962.1:0-22227 GCF_030028105.1 Mobula birostris
ACAGAGAACAGAGTAGGGAGAGTAAATATCACAGAAATAAGAGTGCAGAGAGTAAATATCACAGAGAGCAGAGTGCAGAGAGCAAAAGCCACAGAGATCAGTGTGCAGAGAGTAAAAATCACAGAGACAGAATGCACAGTGTGAAAATCACAGAAATCAGAGTGCAGAGAGTAAAAATCACAGAGAGCAGAGTACAGAGAGTAAACATTAGAGAGAGCACAGTGCGGAGAGTAAATATCACAGAGACCAGAATGAAGAGAGTGAAAATCACAGGGTGCCGAGTGCTGAGAGTAAAAATCACAGAGAGCTGAGTGCAGAGAGTAAGAAGCACAGAGAGCAGAGTGAGGAGATTAAAAATCAGAGAGAGCAGAGTGCGGAGAATAAAAATCACAGAGAACAGAGTCCAGAGAGTAGGAATCACAGAGAGCAGAGTGCAGAGAGTAAAAATCTCAGAGGGCAGAGTGCGGAGAGTAAAAATCTCTAAGAATGGAGTGCTGATAATATAACTCACAGAGAGCAGAGGCCAGAGAATAAAACTCACAGAGATCGGAGTGCGGAGAGTAAAAATTACAGAGATCAGAGTGCAGAGAATAAAAATCACAGAGAGCAGAGTGCAGAGAGTAAAAATTAGAGAGAGCACAGGGCGGGGAGTAAAAATCACAGAGAACACAGTGCAGAGAGAAAAAAATCACAGAGCGCAGAGTGCAGAGAGTGAAAATCACAGAAATTAGAGTGCAGAGTGTAAAAATCACAGAGCGCAGAGTGCAGAGAGTAAAAATGACAGAAAACAGAGTGCAGAGTGTAAAAGTCTCAGAGAATAGAGTGCGGAGAGTAAAAATCACAGACAGCAGAGTGCGGTGAGTAAAGATCACAGAGAGCAGAGTACAGAGAGTAAAATTCACAGAGTCCCGCGTGTAGAGAGTAAAAATTACAGAGAGCAGAGTGAGGAGATTAAAAATTAGAGAGAGCTCAGTGCGGAGAGTAAAAATCACAGAGAACAGAGTGCAGAGAATAAAAATTAGAGAGAGCACAGTACGGAGCGTAAAAATCACAGAGAACAGAGTGCAGAGAGTAAAAATCCCAGAGCGCAGAGTGCAGAGAGTGAAAATCACAGAAATTAGAGTGCAGAGAGTAAAAATCACAGAGAACAGACTGGGGAGAGTAAAAATCACAGAAAACAGTGTACACAGAGTAAATATCACAGAGATCAGAGAGCAGAGAGTAAAAATCACAGAGAACAGAGTGCGGAGAGCAAAAATCACTGAGAACAGAGTGCACAGAGTAATGATCACAGAGAACATAGTGCAGAGTGTAAAAATCACAGAGAACAGAGTGCAGAGAGTAAAAATCACAGAGAACAGAGTGCGGAGAGTAAAAACCGCAGAGAGCAGAATTGGCAGAGTAAAAATCACAGAAAGCAGAGTGTGGAGTGTAAAAATCACAGAGAGAAGTGTGCAGGGTGTAAAAATCACAGACAGCAGAGTGAAAAGAGTAAAAATCACAGAGATCAGAGTGCGGAAAGTCAAACTCACAGAGAACGGATTGCAGAGAATAAAAATCCCAGAGATCAGAGCGCAGAGAGTAAGAATCTCTGAGAGCTGACTGCAGAGAATAAGCATCACAGAGAACAGAGTGCAGAGAGTAAAAATCACACAGACCTGAGCGCAGAGAGTAAAGATCACAGAGAGCAGAGGGCAGAGAGTAAGACTCTCAGAGATCATTTTGCGGAGAGCAAACATCACAGAGATCAGAGTTCAGAGAGTAAACATCACAGAGAACAGAGTGCAGAGAGTAAAAATCACAGAGACCTGAGCGCAGAGAGTAAAGATCACAGAGAGCAGAGTGCAGAGAGTAAAACTCTCAGAGATCATATTGCGGAGACCAAACATCACAGAGAACAGAGTGCAGAGAGTAAAAATCACACAGACCTGAGGGCAGAGAGTAAAGATCACAGAGAGCAGAGTGCAGAGAGTAAAACTCTCTGAGATCATAGTGCGGAGACCAAACATCACAGAGAACAGAGTGCAGAGAGTAAAAATCACACAGACCTGAGGGCAGGGATTAAAGATCACAGAGAGCAGAGTGCAGAGAGTAAAACTCTCAGAGATTATAGTGCGGAGACCAAACATCACAGAGAACAGAGTGCAGAGAGTAAAAATCACACAGACCTGAGGGCAGAGAGTAAAGATCACAGAGAGCAGAGTGCAGAGAGTAAAACTCTCAGAGATCATAGTGCGGAGACCAAACATCACAGAGAACAGAGTGCAGAGAGTAAAAATCACACAGACCTGAGGGCAGAGAGTAAAGATCACAGAGAGCAGAGTGCAGAGAGTAAAACTCTCAGAGATCATAGGGCGGAGACCAAACATCACAGAGAACAGAGTGCAGAGAGTAAAAATCACACAGACCTGAGGGCAGAGAGTAAAGATCACAGAGAGCAGAGTGCAGAGAGTAAATCTCTCAGAGATCATATTGCGGAGACCAAACATCACAGAGAACAGAGTGCAGAAAGTAAAAATCACACAGACCTGAGGGCAGAGAGTAAAGATCACAGAGAGCAGAGTGCAGAGAGTAAAACTCTCAGAGATCATAGGACGGAGACCAAACATCACAGAGAACAGAGTGCAGAGAGTAAAAATCACACAGACCTGACGGCAGAGAGTAAAGATCACAGAGAGCACAGGGCAGAGAATAAAACTCTCAGAGATCATAGTGCGGAGAACAAACATCACAGAGAACAGAGTGCGGAGAGCAAAAATCACAGAGAACAGAGTGAACAGAGTAATAAACACAGAGAACATAGTGCAGAGAATAAAAATCACAGAGAGCAGAGTACAGAGAGTAAAAATCACAGAGTGCCGAGTGCAGAGAGTGAAAATCACAGACAGCTGAGTGCAGAGAGTAATAATCAGAGAAAGCAGAGTGCGGAGATTAAAAATCAGTGAGAGCAGAGTGCGGAGATTAAAAATCAGAGAGAGCAGAGAGCGGAGAATAAAAGTCACAGAGAACGGAGTGCAGAGAGTAGAAATCACAGAGAGCAGAGTGCAGAGAGTAAAACTCACAGAGACCAGGGTGCGGAGAGTAAAAATCACAGAGATCTGTGTGCAGAGAATAAAAGTCTCAGAGATCAGAGTGCGGAGAGTAAAAATCACAGAGATCAGAGTGCAGAGAGTAAAAATCACAGAGAACAGAGCGCAGTCTGTAAAACTCACCGAGAACAGAGTGCAGAGAGTAACCATCACAGAGAACAGTGTGCGGAGAGTAAAAATCACACAGAGCTGAGGGCAGAGTGTAAAAATCACAGAGAGCAGAGGGCAGAGGGTAAATCTCACAGAGATCAGAGTCCGGAGAGCAAACATCACAGAGAACAGAGTGCAGAGAATAAAAATAACAGACCGCAGAGTGCAGAGAGCGAAAATCACAGAAATTAGAGTGCAGAGAGTAAAAATCACAGAGAACAGACTGGGGAGAGTAAAAATCACAGAAAACAGTGTACACAGAGTAAATATCACAGAGATCAGAGAGCAGAGAGTAAAAACCACAGAGAGCAGAATTGGCGGAGTAAAAATCACAGAAAGCAGAGTGCGGAGTGTAAAAATCACAGAGAGAAGTGTGCAGGGAGGAAAAATCACAGACAGCGGAGTGAAGAGAGTAAAAATCACAGAGATCAGAGTGCGGAAAGTCAAAATCACAGAGAGCGGATTGCAGAGATTAAAAATCCCAGAGATCAGAATGCAGAGAGTAAGAATCTCTGAGAGCTGAGTGCAGAGAGTAAACATCACAGAGAACAGAGTGCAGAGAGTAAAAATCACACAGACCTGAGGGCAGAGAGTAAAGATCACAGTGGGCAGAGGGCAGAGAGTAAGACTCTCAGAGATCATAGTGCGGAGAGCAAACATCACAGAGAACAGAGTGCAGAGAGTAAAAATCACAGAGAGCATAGTGCAGTAATTAAAAATCACAGAGAGCAGGGTGCGGAGAGAAAAAATCACAGAGTACCGAGTGCAGAGAGTAAAAATCACAGACAGCTGAGTGCAGAGAGTAAAAATCACAGAGATCAGAGTGCGGAGATGAAAAATCAGAGAGAGCAGAGTGCGGAGAATAAAAATCACAGAGAACAGAGTTCAGAGAGTAAAAATGACAGGGAACAGAGTGCAGACTGTAAAAATCAAAGAGAACAGAGTGTGGAGAGTAAAAATCACAGAGAGCAGAGTACAGAGAGTAAAACTCTCAGAGGGCAGAGTGAAGAGAGTGAATATCACAGAGAACAGGTTGCGGAGAGTAAAAATCACAGAGAGCAGAGTACAGCGAGTAAAAATCACGGAGAACAGAGTGCGGAGATTAAAAATCAGAGAGAGCTGAGGGCAGAGAGTAAAAATAACAGAGAACAGAGTAGGGAGAGTAAATATCACAGAAATAAGAGTGCAGAGAGTAAATATCACAGAGAGCAGAGTGCAGAGAGCAAAAGCCACAGAGATCAGTGTGCAGAGAGTAAACATCACAGAGACAGAATGCACAGTGTGAAAATCACAGGAATCAGAGTGCAGAGAGTAAAAATCACAGAGAGCAGAGTACAGAGAGTAAACATTAGAGAGAGCACAGTGCGGAGAGTAAATATCACAGAGACCAGAATGAAGAGAGTGAAAATCACAGGGTGCCGAGTGCTGAGAGTAAAAATCACAGAGAGCTGAGTGCAGAGAGTAAGAAGCACAGAGAGCAGAGTGAGGAGATTAAAAATCAGAGAGAGCAGAGTGCGGAGAATAAAAATCACAGAGAACAGAGTCCAGAGAGTAGGAATCACAGAGAGCAGAGTGCAGAGAGTAAAAATCTCAGAGGGCAGAGTGCGGAGAGTAAAAATCTCTAAGAATGGAGTGCTGATAATATAACTCACAGAGAGCAGAGGCCAGAGAATAAAAATCACAGAGATCGGAGTGCGGAGAGTAAAAATTACAGAGATCAGAGTGCAGAGAATAAAAATCACAGAGAGCAGAGTGCAGAGAGTAAAAATTAGAGAGAGCACAGGGCGGGGAGTAAAAATCACAGAGAACACAGTGCAGAGAGAAAAAATCACAGAGCGCAGAGTGCAGAGAGTGAAAATCACAGAAATTAGAGTGCAGAGTGTAAAAATCACAGAGCGCAGAGTGCAGAGAGTAAAAATGACAGAAAACAGAGTGCAGAGTGTAAAAATCTCAGAGAATAGAGTGCGGAGAGTAAAAATCACAGACAGCAGAGTGCGGTGAGTAAAGATCACAGAGAGCAGAGTACAGAGAGTAAAATTCACAGAGTCCCGCGTGTAGAGAGTAAAAATTACAGAGAGCAGAGTGAGGAGATTAAAAATTAGAGAGAGCACAGTGCGGAGAGTAAAAATCACAGAGAACAGAGTGCAGAGAGTAAAAATTAGAGAGAGCACAGTACGGAGAGTAAAAATCAAAGAGAACAGAGTGCGGAGAGTAAAAATTGCAGAGAGCATAGTGCAGTGATTAAAAATCACAGAGAGCAGGGTGCGGAGAGTAAAAATGACAGAGAACAGAGAGCAGACTGTAAAAATCACAGAGAACACAGTGCGGAGAGAAAAAAATCACAGAGTACCGAGTGCAGAGAGTAAAAATCACAGACAGCTGAGTGCAGAGAGTAACAATCACAGAGAGCAGACTGCGGAGATGAAAAATCAGAGAGAGCAGCGTGCGGAGAATAAAAATAACAGACATCAGAGTGCAGAGAGAAAAAATGACAGGGAACAGAGTGCAGACTGTAAAAATCAAAGAGAACAGAGTGCGGAGAGTAAAAATCGCTGAGAGCAGAGTACAGAGAGTAAAAATCATAGAGTGTCGAGTGCAGAGAGTAAAAATCACAGACAGCTGAGTGCAGAGAGTAAAAATCACAGAGAGCAGAGTGCGGAGATGAAAAATCAGCGAGAGCAGAGTGCGGAGAATAAAAATCACAGAGAACAGAGTTCACAGAGTAGAAATCACAGAGAGCAGAGTGCAGAGAGTAAAAATCTCAGAGGGCAGAGTGAAGAGAGTGAATATCACAGAGAGCAGAGTACAGAGAGTAAAAATCACAGAGTGCCGAGTGCAGAGAGTAAAAATCACAGACTGCTGAGTGCAGAGAGTAAAAATCACAGAGATCAGAGTGCGGAGATGAAAAATCAGAGAGAGCAGAGTGCGGAGAATAAAAATCACAGAGAACAGAGTTCAGAGAGTAAAAATGACAGGGAACAGAGTGCAGACTGTAAAAATCAAAGAGAACAGAGTGTGGAGAGTAAAAATCACAGAGAGCAGAGTACAGAGAGTAAAACTCTCAGAGGGCAGAGTGAAGAGAGTGAATATCACAGAGAACAGGTTGCGGAGAGTAAAAATCACAGAGAGCAGAGTACAGCGAGTAAAAATCACGGAGAACAGAGTGCGGAGATTAAAAATCAGAGAGAGCTGAGGGCAGAGAGTAAAAATAACAGAGAACAGAGTAGGGAGAGTAAATATCACAGAAATAAGAGTGCAGAGAGTAAATATCACAGAGAGCAGAGTGCAGAGAGCAAAAGCCACAGAGATCAGTGTGCAGAGAGTAAACATCACAGAGACAGAATGCACAGTGTGAAAATCACAGGAATCAGAGTGCAGAGAGTAAAAATCACAGAGAGCAGAGTACAGAGAGTAAACATTAGAGAGAGCACAGTGCGGAGAGTAAATATCACAGAGACCAGAATGAAGAGAGTGAAAATCACAGGGTGCCGAGTGCTGAGAGTAAAAATCACAGAGAGCTGAGTGCAGAGAGTAAGAAGCACAGAGAGCAGAGTGAGGAGATTAAAAATCAGAGAGAGCAGAGTGCGGAGAATAAAAATCACAGAGAACAGAGTCCAGAGAGTAGGAATCACAGAGAGCAGAGTGCAGAGAGTAAAAATCTCAGAGGGCAGAGTGCGGAGAGTAAAAATCTCTAAGAATGGAGTGCTGATAATATAACTCACAGAGAGCAGAGGCCAGAGAATAAAAATCACAGAGATCGGAGTGCGGAGAGTAAAAATTACAGAGATCAGAGTGCAGAGAATAAAAATCACAGAGAGCAGAGTGCAGAGAGTAAAAATTAGAGAGAGCACAGGGCGGGGAGTAAAAATCACAGAGAACACAGTGCAGAGAGAAAAAATCACAGAGCGCAGAGTGCAGAGAGTGAAAATCACAGAAATTAGAGTGCAGAGTGTAAAAATCACAGAGCGCAGAGTGCAGAGAGTAAAAATGACAGAAAACAGAGTGCAGAGTGTAAAAATCTCAGAGAATAGAGTGCGGAGAGTAAAAATCACAGACAGCAGAGTGCGGTGAGTAAAGATCACAGAGAGCAGAGTACAGAGAGTAAAATTCACAGAGTCCCGCGTGTAGAGAGTAAAAATTACAGAGAGCAGAGTGAGGAGATTAAAAATTAGAGAGAGCACAGTGCGGAGAGTAAAAATCACAGAGAACAGAGTGCAGAGAGTAAAAATTAGAGAGAGCACAGTACGGAGAGTAAAAATCAAAGAGAACAGAGTGCGGAGAGTAAAAATTGCAGAGAGCATAGTGCAGTGATTAAAAATCACAGAGAGCAGGGTGCGGAGAGTAAAAATGACAGAGAACAGAGAGCAGACTGTAAAAATCACAGAGAACACAGTGCGGAGAGAAAAAAATCACAGAGTACCGAGTGCAGAGAGTAAAAATCACAGACAGCTGAGTGCAGAGAGTAACAATCACAGAGAGCAGACTGCGGAGATGAAAAATCAGAGAGAGCAGCGTGCGGAGAATAAAAATAACAGACATCAGAGTGCAGAGAGTAAAAATGACAGGGAACAGAGTGCAGACTGTAAAAATCAAAGAGAACAGAGTGCGGAGAGTAAAAATCGCTGAGAGCAGAGTACAGAGAGTAAAAATCATAGAGTGTCGAGTGCAGAGAGTAAAAATCACAGACAGCTGAGTGCAGAGAGTAACAATCACAGAGAGCAGACTGCGGAGATGAAAAATCAGAGAGAGCAGCGTGCGGAGAATAAAAATAACAGACATCAGAGTGCAGAGAGAAAAAATGACAGGGAACAGAGTGCAGACTGTAAAAATCAAAGAGAACAGAGTGCGGAGAGTAAAAATCGCTGAGAGCAGAGTACAGAGAGTAAAAATCATAGAGTGTCGAGTGCAGAGAGTAAAAATCACAGACAGCTGAGTGCAGAGAGTAAAAATCACAGAGAGCAGAGTGCGGAGATGAAAAATCAGCGAGAGCAGAGTGCGGAGAATAAAAATCACAGAGAACAGAGTTCACAGAGTAGAAATCACAGAGAGCAGAGTGCAGAGAGTAAAAATCTCAGAGGGCAGAGTGAAGAGAGTGAATATCACAGAGAGCAGAGTACAGAGAGTAAAAATCACAGAGTGCCGAGTGCAGAGAGTAAAAATCACAGACTGCTGAGTGCAGAGTGCAAAAATCACAGACAGCAGAGTGCGGAGATTTAAAATCTGAGAGAGCAGAGTGCGGAGAATAAAAATCACAGAGAACAGAGTGCGGACAGTAGAAATCAAAGAGAGCAGAGTGTAGAGAGTAAAAATATCAGAGAGCACAGTGCAGAGATTAAAGATCACAGAGAGCAGAGTGCGGAGAGTAAAAATCACAGAGATCTGAGTGCAGAGAGTAAAAATCACAGAGATCAGAGTGCGGAGAGTAAAAGTTACTGAGATCAGAGTTCAGAAAGTAAATATCACAGAGAGCAGAGTGAAGAGAGTAAAAATCACAGAAAGCAGAGTGCAGAGAGTAAAAATCACAGAGTGCCGAGTGCAGAGAGTAAAATTCTCAGAGATCAGAGTGCAGAGAGTAAAAATCACAGAGAGCAGAGTGCAGAGAGTAAAATTCTCAGAGATCAGAGTGCAGAGAGTAAAAATCACAGAGATCAGAGTGCAGAGATTAAAAATCAGAGAGAGCAGAGTGTGGAGAATAAAAATCACAGAGAATAGAGTGCAGAGAGTAAAAATCACAGAGTGCCGAGTGCAGAGAGTAAAAATCACTGAGAGCTGAGTACAGCGAGTAAAAATCACGGAGAGCAGAGTGCGGAGATTAAAAATCAAAGAGAGCTGAGGGCAGAGATTAAAAATAACAGAGAACAGACGAGGGAGAGTAAACATCACAGAGATCAGAGTTCAGAGAGTAAATATCACAGAGAACAGAGTGTAGAGAGTAAAAATCACACAGACCTGAGGGCAGAGAGTAAAGATCACAGAGAGCAGAGTGCAGAGAGTAAAACTCTCAGAGATCATAGTGCGGAGACCAAACATCACAGAGAACAGATTGCAGAGAGTAAAAATCACACAGACCTGAGGACAGAGAGTAAAGATCACAGAGAGCACAGGGCAGAGAGTAAAACTCTCAGAGATCATAGTGCGGAGACCAAACATCACAGAGAACAGAGTGCGCAGAGCAAAAATCACAGAGAACAGAGTGAACAGAGTAATAAACACAGAGAACATAGTGCAGAGAATAAAAATCACAGAGAGCAGAGTACAGAGAGTAAAAATCACTGAGTGCCGAGTGCAGAGAGTGAAAATCACAGACGGCTGAGTGCAGAGAGTAATAATCAGAGAAAGCAGAGTGCGGAGATTAAAAATCAGTGAGAGCAGAGTGCGGAGATTAAAAATCAGAGAGAGCAGAGAGCGGAGAATAAAAGTCTCAGAGAACAGAGTGCAGAGAGTAGAAATCACAGAGAACAGAGTGCAGAGAGTAAAAATCACAGAGAGCAGAGTACAGCGAGTAAAAATCACGGAGAGCAGAGTGCGGAGATTAAAAATCAGAGAGAGCTGAGAGTAGAGAGTAAAAATAACAGAGAACAGAGTAGGGAGAGTAAATATCACAGAAATAAGAGTGCAGAGAGTAAATATCACAGAGAGCAGAGTGCAGAGAGCAAAAGCCACAGAGATCAGTGTGCAGAGAGTAAAAATCACAGAGACAGAATGCACAGTGTGAAAATCACAGAAATCAGAGTGCAGAGAGTAAAAATCACAGAGAGCAGAGTACAGAGAGTAAACATTAGAGAGAGCACAGTGCGGTAAGTAAATATCACAGAGACCAGAATGAAGAGAGTGAAAATCACAGGGTGCCGAGTGCTGAGAGTAAAAATCACAGAGAGCTGAGTGCAGAGAGTAACAATCACAGAGAGCAGACTGCGGAGATGAAAAATCAGAGAGAGCAGCGTGCGGAGAATAAAAATAACAGACATCAGAGTGCAAAGAGAAAAAATGACAGGGAACAGAGTGCAGACTGTAAAAATCAAAGAGAACAGAGTGCGGAGAGTAAAAATCGCTGAGAGCAGAGTACAGAGAGTAAAAATCATAGAGTGTCGAGTGCAGAGAGTAAAAATCACAGACAGCTGAGTGCAGAGAGTAAAAATCACAGAGAGCAGAGTGCGGAGATGAAAAATCAGCGAGAGCAGAGTGCGGAGAATAAAAATCACAGAGAACAGAGTTCACAGAGTAGAAATCACAGAGAGCAGAGTGCAGAGAGTAAAAATCTCAGAGGGCAGAGTGAAGAGAGTGAATATCACAGAGAGCAGAGTACAGAGAGTAAAAATCACAGAGTGCCGAGTGCAGAGAGTAAAAATCACAGACTGCTGAGTGCAGAGTGCAAAAATCACAGACAGCAGAGTGCGGAGATTTAAAATCTGAGAGAGCAGAGTGCGGAGAATAAAAATCACAGAGAACAGAGTGCGGACAGTAGAAATCAAAGAGAGCAGAGTGTAGAGAGTAAAAATATCAGAGAGCACAGTGCAGAGATTAAAGATCACAGAGAGCAGAGTGCGGAGAGTAAAAATCACAGAGATCTGAGTGCAGAGAGTAAAAATCACAGAGATCAGAGTGCGGAGAGTAAAAGTTACTGAGATCAGAGTTCAGAAAGTAAATATCACAGAGAGCAGAGTGAAGAGAGTAAAAATCACAGAAAGCAGAGTGCAGAGAGTAAAAATCACAGAGTGCCGAGTGCAGAGAGTAAAATTCTCAGAGATCAGAGTGCAGAGAGTAAAAATCACAGAGAGCAGAGTGCAGAGAGTAAAATTCTCAGAGATCAGAGTGCAGAGAGTAAAAATCACAGAGATCAGAGTGCAGACATTAAAAATCAGAGAGAGCAGAGTGTGGAGAATAAAAATCACAGAGAATAGAGTGCAGAGAGTAAAAATCACAGAGTGCCGAGTGCAGAGAGTAAAAATCACTGAGAGCTGAGTACAGCGAGTAAAAATCACGGAGAGCAGAGTGCGGAGATTAAAAATCAAAGAGAGCTGAGGGCAGAGATTAAAAATAACAGAGAACAGACGAGGGAGAGTAAATATCACAGAGATCAGAGTTCAGAGAGTAAATATCACAGAGAACAGAGTGTAGAGAGTAAAAATCACACAGACCTGAGGGCAGAGAGTAAAGATCACAGAGAGCAGAGTGCAGAGAGTAAAACTCTCAGAGATCATAGTGCGGAGACCAAACATCACAGAGAACAGATTGCAGAGAGTAAAAATCACACAGACCTGAGGACAGAGAGTAAAGATCACAGAGAGCACAGGGCAGAGAGTAAAACTCTCAGAGATCATAGTGCGGAGACCAAACATCACAGAGAACAGAGTGCGCAGAGCAAAAATCACAGAGAACAGAGTGAACAGAGTAATAAACACAGAGAACATAGTGCAGAGAATAAAAATCACAGAGAGCAGAGTACAGAGAGTAAAAATCACTGAGTGCCGAGTGCAGAGAGTGAAAATCACAGACGGCTGAGTGCAGAGAGTAATAATCAGAGAAAGCAGAGTGCGGAGATTAAAAATCAGTGAGAGCAGAGTGCGGAGATTAAAAATCAGAGAGAGCAGAGAGCGGAGAATAAAAGTCTCAGAGAACAGAGTGCAGAGAGTAGAAATCACAGAGAACAGAGTGCAGAGAGTAAAAATCACAGAGAGCAGAGTACAGCGAGTAAAAATCACGGAGAGCAGAGTGCGGAGATTAAAAATCAGAGAGAGCTGAGAGTAGAGAGTAAAAATAACAGAGAACAGAGTAGGGAGAGTAAATATCACAGAAATAAGAGTCCAGAGAGTAGGAATCACAGAGAGCAGAGTGCAGAGAGTAAAAATCTCAGAGGGCAGAGTGCGGAGAGTAAAAATCTCAAAGAATGGAGTGCTGATAATATAACTCACAGAAAGCAGAGGCCAGAGAATAAAACTCACAGAGATCGGAGTGCGGAGAGTAAAAATTACAGAGATCAGAGTGCAGAGAATAAAAATCACAGAGAGCAGAGTGCAGAGAGTAAAAATTAGAGAGAGCACAGGGCGGGGAGTAAAAATCACAGAGAACACAGTGCAGAGAGAAAAAAATCACAGAGCGCAGAGTGCAGAGAGTGAAAATCACAGAAATTAGAGTGCAGAGTGTAAAAATCACAGAGCGCAGAGTGCAGAGAGTAAAAATGACAGAAAACAGAGTGCAGAGTGTAAAAATCTCAGAGAATAGAGTGCGGAGAGTAAAAATCACAGACAGCAGAGTGCGGTGAGTAAAGATCACAGAGAGCAGAGTACAGAGAGTAAAATTCACAGAGTCCCGCGTGTAGAGAGTAAAAGTTACAGAGAGCAGAGTGAGGAGATTAAAAACTAGAGAGAGCTGAGTGCGGAGAGTAAAAATCACAGAGAACAGAGTGCAGAGAATAAAAATTAGAGAGAGCACAGTACGGAGAGTAAAAATCACAGAGAACAGAGTGCAGAGAGTAAAAATCCCAGAGCGCAGAGTGCAGAGAGTGAAAATCACAGAAATTAGAGTGCAGAGAGTAAAAATCACAGAGAACAGACTGGGGAGAGTAAAAATCACAGAAAACAGTGTACACAGAGTAAATATCACAGAGATCAGAGAGCAGAGAGTAAAAATCACAGAGAACAGAGTGCGGAGAGCAAAAATCACTGAGAACAGAGTGCACAGAGTAATGATCACAGAGAACATAGTGCAGAGAGTAAAAATCACAGAGAACAGAGTGCAGAGAGTAAAAATCACAGAGAACAGAGTGCGGAGAGTAAAAACCGCAGAGAGCAGAATTGGCAGAGTAAAAATCACAGAAAGCAGTGTGTGGAGTGTAAAAATCACAGAGAGAAGTGTGCAGGGTGTAAAAGTCACAGACAGCAGAGTGAAAAGTGTAAAAATCACAGAGATCAGAGTGCGGAAAGTCAAACTCACAGAGAACGGATTGCAGAGAATAAAAATCCCAGAGATCAGAGTGCAGAGAGTAAGAATCTCTGAGAGCTGACTGCAGAGAGTAAGCATCACAGAGAACAGAGTGCAGAGAGTAAAAATCACACAGACCTGAGGGCAGAGAGTAAAGATCACAGAGAGCAGAGGGCAGAGAGTAAGACTCTCAGAGATCATATTGCGGAGACCAAACATCACAAAGAACAGAGTGCAGAGAGTAAAAATCACACAGACCTGAGGGCAGAGAGTAAAGATCACAGAGAGCAGAGTGCAGAGAGTAAAACTCTCTGAGATCATAGTGCGGAGACCAAACATCACAGAGAACAGAGTGCAGAGAGTAAAAATCACACAGACCTGAGGGCAGAGAGTAAAGATCACAGAGAGCAGAGTGCAGAGAGTAAAACTCTCAGAGATCATAGTGCGGAGACCAAACATCACAGAGAACAGAGTGCAGAGAGTAAAAATCACACAGACCTGAGGGCAGAGAGTAAAGATCACAGAGAGCAGAGTGCAGAGAGTAAAACTCTCAGAGATCATAGGGCGGAGACCAAACATCACAGAGAACAGAGTGCAGAGAGTAAAAATCACACAGACCTGAGGGCAGAGAGTAAAGATCACAGAGAGCACAGGGCAGAGAGTAAAACTCTCAGAGATCATAGTGCGGAGAACAAACATCACAGAGTACAGAGTGCGGAGAGCAAAAATCACAGAGAACAGAGTGAACAGAGTAATAAACACAGAGAACATAGTGCAGAGAATAAAAATCACAGAGAGCAGAGTACAGAGAGTAAAAATCACAGAGTGCCGAGTGCAGAGAGTGAAAATCACAGACAGCTGAGTGCAGAGAGTAATAATCAGAGAAAACAGAGTGCGGAGATTAAAAATCAGTGAGAGCAGAGTGCGGAGATTAAAAATCAGAGAGAGCAGAGAGCGGAGAATAAAAGTCACAGAGAACGGAGTGCAGAGAGTAGAAATCACAGAGAGCAGAGTGCAGAGAGTAAAACTCACATAGACCAGGGTGCGGAGAGTAAAAATCACAGAGATCTGTGTGCAGAGAATAAAAGTCTCAGAGATCAGAGTGCGGAGAGTAAAAATCACAGAGATCAGAGTGCAGAGAGTAAAAATCACAGAGAAAAGAGCGCAGTCTGTAAAACTCACCGAGAACAGAGTGCAGAGAGTAACCATCACAGAGAACAGTGTGCGGAGAGTAAAAATCACACAGAGCTGAGGGCAGAGTGTAAAAATCACAGAGAGCAGAGGGCAGAGGGTAAATCTCACAGAGATCAGAGTCCGGAGAGCAAACATCACAGAGAACAGAGTGCAGAGAATAAAAATAACAGACCGCAGAGTGCAGAGAGCGAAAATCACAGAAATTAGAGTGCAGAGAGTAAAAATCACAGAGAACAGACTGGGGAGAGTAAAAACCACAGGAAACAGTGTACACAGAGTTAATATCACAGAGATCAGAGAGCAGAGAGTAAAAACCACAGAGAGCAGAGGGCAGAGGGTAAATCTCACAGAGATCAGAGTCCGGAGAGCAAACATCACAGAAATTAGAGTGCAGAGAGTAAAAATCACAGAGAACAGACTGGGGAGAGTAAAAATCACAGAGAGCGGATTGCAGAGATTAAAAATACCAGAGATCAGAGAGCAGAGAGTAAAAACCACAGAGAGCAGAATTGGCGGAGTAAAAATCACAGAAAGCAGAGTGCGGAGTGTAAAAATCACAGAGAGAAGTGTGCAGGGAGTAAAAATCACAGACAGCAGAGTGAAGAGAGTAAAAATCACAGAGATCAGAGTGCGGAAAGTCAAAATCACAGAGAGCGGATTGCAGAGATTAAAAATCCCAGAGATCAGAATGCAGAGAGTAAGAATCTCTGAGAGCTGAGTGCAGAGAGTAAACATCACAGAGAACAGAGTGCAGAGAGTAAAAATCACACAGACCTGAGGGCAGAAAGTAAAGATCACAGTGGGCTAGGGCAGAGATTAAGACTCTCAGAGATCATAGTGCGGAGAGCAAACATCACAGAGAACAGAGTGCAGAGAGTAAAAATCACAGAGAGCATAGTGCAGTAGTTAAAAATCACAGACAGCTGAGTGCAGAGAGTAAAAATCACAGAGATCAGAGTGCGGAGATGAAAAATCAGAGAGAGCAGAGTGCGGAGAATAAAAATCACAGAGAACAGAGTTCAGAGAGTGAAAATGACAGGGAACAGAGTGCAGACTGTAAAAATCAAAGAGAACAGAGTGTGGAGAGTAAAAATCACAGAGAGCAGAGTACAGAGAGTAAAACTCTCAGAGGGCAGAGTGAAGAGAGTGAATATCACAGAGAACAGGTTGCTGAGAGTAAAAATCACAGAGAGCAGAGTACAGCGAGTAAAAATCACGGAGAGCAGAGTGCGGAGATTAAAAATCAGAGAGAGCTGAGGGCAGAGAGTAAAAATAACAGAGAACAGAGTAGGGAGAGTAAATATCACAGAAATAAGAGTGCAGAGAGTAAATATCACAGAGAGCAGAGTGCAGAGAGCAAAAGCCACAGAGATCAGTGTGCAGAGAGTAAAAATCACAGAGACAGAATGCACAGTGTGAAAATCACAGAAATCAGAGTGCAGAGAGTAAAAATCACAGAGAGCAGAGTACAGAGAGTAAACATTAGAGAGAGCACAGTGCGGAGAGTAAATATCACAGAGACCAGAATGAAGAGAGTGAAAATCACAGGGTGCGAGTGCTGAGAGTAAAAATCACAGAGAGCTGAGTGCAGAGAGTAAGAAGCACAGAGAGCAGAGTGAGGAGATTAAAAATCAGAGAGAGCAGAGTGCGGAGAATAAAAATCACAGAGAACAGAGTCCAGAGAGTAGGAATCACAGAGAGCAGAGTGCAGAGAACAAAAATCTCAGAGGGCAGAGTGCGGAGAGTAAAAATCTCTAAGAATGGAGTGCTGATAATATAACTCACAGAGAGCAGAGGCCAGAGAATAAAAATCACAGAGATCGGAGTGCGGAGAGTAAAAATTACAGAGATCAGAGTGCAGAGAATAAAAATCACAGAGAGCAGAGTGCAGAGAGTAAAAATTAGAGAGAGCACAGGGCGGGGAGTAAAAATCACAGAGAACACAGTGCAGAGAGAAAAAAATCACAGAGCGCAGAGTGCAGAGAGTGAAAATCACAGAAATTAGAGTGCAGAGTGTAAAAATCACAGAGCACAGAGTGCAGAGAGTAAAAATGACAGAAAACAGAGTGCAGAGTGTAAAAATCTCAGAGAATAGAGTGCGGAGAGTAAAAATCACAGACAGCAGAGTGCGGTGAGTAAAGATCACAGAGAGCAGAGTACAGAGAGTAAAATTCACAGAGTCCCGCGTGTAGAGAGTAAAAATTACAGAGAGCAGAGTGAGGAGATTAAAAATTAGAGAGAGCACAGTGCGGAGAGTAAAAATCACAGAGAACAGAGTGCAGAGAGTAAAAATTAGAGAGAGCACAGTACGGAGAGTAAAAATCAAAGAGAACAGAGTGCGGAGAGTAAAAATCGCAGAGAGCATAGTGCAGTGATTAAAAATCACAGAGAGCAGGGTGCGGAGAGTAAAAATGACAGAGAACAGAGAGCAGACTGTAAAAATCACAGAGAACACAGTGCGGAGAGAAAAAAATCACAGAGTACCGAGTGCAGAGAGTAAAAATCACAGACAGCTGAGTGCAGAGAGTAACAATCACAGAGAGCAGACTGCGGAGATGAAAAATCAGAGAGAGCAGAGTGCGGAGAATAAAAATAACAGACATCAGAGTGCAGAGAGAAAAAATGACAGGGAACAGAGTGCAGACTGTAAAAATCAAAGAGAACAGAGTGCGGAGAGTAAAAATCGCTGAGAGCAGAGTACAGAGAGTAAAAATCATAGAGTGTCGAGTGCAGAGAGTAAAAATCACAGACAGCTGAGTGCAGAGTGTAAAAATCTCAGAGAATAGAGTGCGGAGAGTAAAAATCACAGACAGCAGAGTGCGGTAAGTAAAGATCACAGAGAGCAGAGTACAGAGAGTAAAATTCACAGAGTCCCGCGTGTAGAGAGTAAAAATTACAGAGAGCAGAGTGAGGAGATTAAAAACTAGAGAGAGCTCAGTGCGGAGAGTAAAAATCACAGAGAACAGAGTGCAGAGAATAAAAATCAGAGAGAGCACAGTACGGAGAGTAAAAATCACAGAGAACAGAGTGCAGAGAGTAAAAATCCCAGAGCGCAGAGTGCAGAGAGTGAAAATCACAGAAATTAGAGTGCAGAGAGTAAAAATCACAGAGAACAGACTGGGGAGAGTAAAAATCACAGAAAACAGTGTACACAGAGTAAATATCACAGAGATCAGAGAGCAGAGAGTAAAAATCACAGAGAACAGAGTGCGGAGAGTAAAAATCACAGAGAACAGAGTGCGGAGAGTAAAAACCGCAGAGAGCAGAATTGGCAGAGTAAAAATCACAGAAAGCAGTGTGTGGAGTGTAAAAATCACAGAGAGAAGTGTGCAGGGTGTACTAATCACAGACAGCAGAGTGAAAAGTGTAAAAATCACAGAGATCAGAGTGCGGAAAGTCAAACTCACAGAGAACGGATTGCAGAGAATAAAAATCCCAGAGATCAGAGTGCAGAGAGTAAGAATCTCTGAGAGCTGACTGCAGAGAGTAAGCATCACAGAGAACAGAGTGCAGAGAGTAAAAATCACACAGACCTGAGGGCAGAGAGTAAAGATCACAGAGAGCAGAGTGCAGAGAGTAAAACTCGCTGAGATCATAGTGCGGAGACCAAACATCACAGAGAACAGAGTGCAGAGAGTAAAAATCACACAGACCTGAGGGCAGAGAGTAAAGATCACAGAGAGCAGAGTGCAGAGAGTAAAACTCTCAGAGATCATAGTGCGGAGACCAAACATCACAGAGAACAGAGTGCAGAGAGTAAAAATCACACAGACCTGAGGGCAGAGAGTAAAGATCACAGAGAGCAGAGTGCAGAGAGTAAAACTCTCAGAGATCATAGGGCGGAGACCAAACATCACAGAGAACAGAGTGCAGAGAGTAAAAATCACACAGACCTGAGGGCAGAGAGTAAAGATCACAGAGAGCACAGGGCAGAGAGTAAAACTCTCAGAGATCATAGTGCGGAGAACAAACATCACAGAGTACAGAGTGCGGAGAGCAAAAATCACAGAGAACAGAGTGAACAGAGTAATAAACACAGAGAACATAGTGCAGAGAATAAAAATCACAGAGAGCAGAGTACAGAGAGTAAAAATCACAGAGTGCCGAGTGCAGAGAGTGAAAATCACAGACAGCTGAGTGCAGAGAGTAATAATCAGAGAAAGCAGAGTGCGGAGATTAAAAATCAGTGAGAGCAGAGTGCGGAGATTAAAAATCAGAGAGAGCAGAGAGCGGAGAATAAAAGTCACAGAGAACGGAGTGCAGAGAGTAGAAATCACAGAGAGCAGAGTGCAGAGAGTAAAACTCACAGAGACCAGGGTGCGGAGAGTAAAAATCACAGAGATCTGTGTGCAGAGAATAAAAATCTCAGAGATCAGAGTGCGGAGAGTAAAAATCACAGAGATCAGAGTGCAGAGAGTAAAAATCACAGAGAAAAGAGCGCAGTCTGTAAAACTCACCGAGAACAGAGTGCAGAGAGTAACCATCACAGAGAACAGTGTGCGGAGAGTAAAAATCACACAGAGCTGAGGGCAGAGTGTAAAAATCACAGAGAGCAGAGGGCAGAGGGTAAATCTCACAGAGATCAGAGTCCGGAGAGCAAACATCACAGAGAACAGAGTGCAGAGAATAAAAATAACAGACCGCAGAGTGCAGAGAGCGAAAATCACAGAAATTAGAGTGCAGAGAGTAAAAATCACAGAGAACAGACTGGGGAGAGTAAAAACCACAGGAAACAGTGTACACAGAGTTAATATCACAGAGATCAGAGAGCAGAGAGTAAAAACCACAGAGAGCAGAGGGCAGAGGGTAAATCTCACAGAGATCAGAGTCCGGAGAGCAAACATCACAGAAATTAGAGTGCAGAGAGTAAAAATCACAGAGAACAGACTGGGGAGAGTAAAAATCACAGAGAGCGGATTGCAGAGATTAAAAATACCAGAGATCAGAGAGCAGAGAGTAAAAACCACAGAGAGCAGAATTGGCGGAGTAAAAATCACAGAAAGCAGAGTGCGGAGTGTAAAAATCACAGAGAGAAGTGTGCAGGGAGTAAAAATCACAGACAGCAGAGTGAAGAGAGTAAAAATCACAGAGATCAGAGTGCGGAAAGTCAAAATCACAGAGAGCGGATTGCAGAGATTAAAAATCCCAGAGATCAGAATGCAGAGAGTAAGAATCTCTGAGAGCTGAGTGCAGAGAGTAAACATCACAGAGAACAGAGTGCAGAGAGTAAAAATCACACAGACCTGAGGGCAGAAAGTAAAGATCACAGTGGGCAGAGGGCAGAGATTAAGACTCTCAGAGATCATAGTGCGGAGAGCAAACATCACAGAGAACAGAGTGCAGAGAGTAAAAATCACAGAGAGCATAGTGCAGTAATTAAAAATCACAGAGAGCAGGGTGCGGAGAGAAAAAATCACAGAGTACCGAGTGCAGAGAGTAAAAATCACAGACAGCTGAGTGCAGAGAGTAAAAATCACAGAGATCAGAGTGCGGAGATGAAAAATCAGAGAGAGCAGAGTGCGGAGAATAAAAATCACAGAGAACAGAGTTCAGAGAGTGAAAATGACAGGGAACAGAGTGCAGACTGTAAAAATCAAAGAGAACAGAGTGTGGAGAGTAAAAATCACAGAGAGCAGAGTACAGAGAGTAAAACTCTCAGAGGGCAGAGTGAAGAGAGTGAATATCACAGAGAACAGGTTGCTGAGAGTAAAAATCACAGAGAGCAGAGTACAGCGAGTAAAAATCACGGAGAGCAGAGTGCGGAGATTAAAAATCAGAGAGAGCTGAGGGCAGAGAGTAAAAATAACAGAGAACAGAGTAGGGAGAGTAAATATCACAGAAATAAGAGTGCAGAGAGTAAATATCACAGAGAGCAGAGTGCAGAGAGCAAAAGCCACAGAGATCAGTGTGCAGAGAGTAAAAATCACAGAGACAGAATGCACAGTGTGAAAATCACAGAAATCAGAGTGCAGAGAGTAAAAATCACAGAGAGCAGAGTACAGAGAGTAAACATTAGAGAGAGCACAGTGCGGAGAGTAAATATCACAGAGACCAGAATGAAGAGAGTGAAAATCACAGGGTGCGAGTGCTGAGAGTAAAAATCACAGAGAGCTGAGTGCAGAGAGTAAGAAGCACAGAGAGCAGAGTGAGGAGATTAAAAATCAGAGAGAGCAGAGTGCGGAGAATAAAAATCACAGAGAACAGAGTCCAGAGAGTAGGAATCACAGAGAGCAGAGTGCAGAGAACAAAAATCTCAGAGGGCAGAGTGCGGAGAGTAAAAATCTCTAAGAATGGAGTGCTGATAATATAACTCACAGAGAGCAGAGGCCAGAGAATAAAAATCACAGAGATCGGAGTGCGGAGAGTAAAAATTACAGAGATCAGAGTGCAGAGAATAAAAATCACAGAGAGCAGAGTGCAGAGAGTAAAAATTAGAGAGAGCACAGGGCGGGGAGTAAAAATCACAGAGAACACAGTGCAGAGAGAAAAAAATCACAGAGCGCAGAGTGCAGAGAGTGAAAATCACAGAAATTAGAGTGCAGAGTGTAAAAATCACAGAGCGCAGAGTGCAGAGAGTAAAAATGACAGAAAACAGAGTGCAGAGTGTAAAAATCTCAGAGAATAGAGTGCGGAGAGTAAAAATCACAGACAGCAGAGTGCGGTGAGTAAAGATCACAAAGAGCAGAGTACAGAGAGTAAAATTCACAGAGTCCCGCGTGTAGAGAGTAAAAATTACAGAGAGCAGAGTGAGGAGATTAAAAATTAGAGAGAGCACAGTGCGGAGAGTAAAAATCACAGAGAACAGAGTGCAGAGAGTAAAAATTAGAGAGAGCACAGTACGGAGAGTAAAAATCAAAGAGAACAGAGTGCGGAGAGTAAAAATCGCAGAGAGCATAGTGCAGTGATTAAAAATCACAGAGAGCAGGGTGCGGAGAGTAAAAATGACAGAGAACAGAGAGCAGACTGTAAAAATCACAGAGAACACAGTGCGGAGAGAAAAAAATCACAGAGTACCGAGTGCAGAGAGTAAAAATCACAGACAGCTGAGTGCAGAGAGTAACAATCACAGAGAGCAGACTGCGGAGATGAAAAATCAGAGAGAGCAGAGTGCGGAGAATAAAAATAACAGACATCAGAGTGCAGAGAGAAAAAATGACAGGGAACAGAGTGCAGACTGTAAAAATCAAAGAGAACAGAGTGCGGAGAGTAAAAATCGCTGAGAGCAGAGTACAGAGAGTAAAAATCATAGAGTGTCGAGTGCAGAGAGTAAAAATCACAGACAGCTGAGTGCAGAGAGTACAAATCACAGAGAGCAGAGTGCGGAGATGAAAAATCAGCGAGAGCAGAGTGCGGAGAATAAAAATCACAGAGAACAGAGTTCACAGAGTAGAACTCACAGAGAGCAGAGTGCAGAGAGTAAAAATCTCAGAGGGCAGAGTGAAGAGAGTGAATATCACAGAGAGCAGAGTACAGAGAGTAAAAATCACAGAGTGCCGAGTGCAGAGAGTAAAAATCACAGACTGCTGAGTGCAGAGTGCAAAAATCACAGACAGCAGAGTGCGGAGATTTAAAATCTGAGAGAGCAGAGTGCGGAGAATAAAAATCACAGAGAACAGAGTGCGGACAGTAGAAATCAAAGAGAGCAGAGTGTAGAGAGTAAAAATATCAGAGAGCACAGTGCAGAGATTAAAGATCACAGAGAGCAGAGTGCGGAGAGTAAAAATCACAGAGATCTGAGTGCAGAGAGTAAAAATCACAGAGATCAGAGTGCGGAGAATAAAAGTTACTGAGATCAGAGTTCAGAAAGTAAATATCACAGAGAGCAGAGTGAAGAGAGTAAAAATCACAGAAAGCAGAGTGCAGAGAGTAAAAA
>NW_027277963.1:0-22224 GCF_030028105.1 Mobula birostris
TGAGAAAGGGGAACCCGTCCCGTCGGTGAGAACGTGGGAACCGTTCCGCCCCTGAGAACCGGGGAACCGTCCCGTCGGTGTGAACGGGGGAACGCTCCGTCGGTGAGAACGGGGTACCGTCACGTCTGTGTGTACGGGGGAACCGTCCCGTGGGTGAGAAGGGTTGGGGGACCATCCCGTCCCAGAGAACCGGCGAACCGACCCGTCGGTGTGAACGTGGGACCCGTCCAACCGGTGAGAACGGAGGTACCGTCCCGTCAGTTTTAACGTGGAAACCGTCCCGTCGGTATGAACGGGAGAACCGACCCGTCGGTTTGCACGGGGAAATCGTCCCGTCGGTGAGAACAGTGAAACCGACCCGTCCTGTCTCTGTGAACGCGGGAACTGTGCCGTCGGTAAGACGGGGGAACCGTCCCATCGGTGTGAACGGGGGATCCGCCCTGTCGGTGAGAACAGGGGGACCGTCCCGTCCCTGCGATGGGGGGAACCGACCCGTCGGTGTGTACGTGGGAACGGAGCGTCGGTGAGAATGGGGGACCCGTCCCGTCGGTGAGAACGTGGGAACTGTCCCGTCGGTGAGAACGATGGACCCGACTCCTCGGTGGGAACGGGGTACCCATCCCGTCAGTTTTAACCAGGGTCCCATCCAGTCGGTTTAACCGGGGCACCCGTCCCGTCTATGCGAAGGGGGGAACCGTCCCGTCAGTGCGAAGGGGACAACCGTCCCGTCCCTGAGAAGGGGGGAACCGCCCCGTCGGTGTGAACGGGAGAACCGTCCCGTCGGTATGAACGGGAGAACCGTCCCGTCGGTTTGCACAGGGAAATGGTCCCGTCGGTGAGAACGGTGAAACCGTCCCGTCCCGTTTCTGTCAACGCGGGAACTGCGCCGTCGGTAAGACGGGGGAACCGTCCCATGGGTGTGAACGGGGGAACAGTCGCGTCGGTGAGAACGGGGGACCCGTCCCGTCGGAGAGAACGTTGGAATGTCCCGTCCCTGAGAATGAGGGAACCGACCCGTCGGTGAGAACGATGGATCCGACCCGTCGGTGGGAACTGGGGAACCATCACGTCGGTGCGAAGGGGGAGACCGTCCCGTCGGGGCGAAAGGGGGAACCGTCCCGTCCCGTTTCTGTCAACGCGGGAACTGCGCCGTCGGTAAGACGGGGGAACCGTCCCATGGGTGTGAACGGGGGAACAGTCGCGTCGGTGAGAACGGGGGACCCGTCCCGTCGGAGAGAACGTTGGAATGTCCCGTCCCTGAGAATGAGGGAACCGTCCCGTCCCTGAGAACGGGGGAGCCGTCCCGTCGGTGTGAACGGGGGAACCGAACCGTCGGTGTGAACGGGGGGACCGTCCAGTCGGTTTAAACGGGGGAACCTTCCGTCGGTGCGAACGTGTCCCGTCTCGTTTGTGTGAACGGGGGAACCGTCCCGTCCCTGAGAACGGGGGAACCGACCCGTCGGTGAAAACGATGGGCCCAACCCGTCGGTGGGAACGGGGTACCCATCCCGTCAGTGTGAACGGGGTCCCGTCCAGTCGGTTTAAACGGGGGAACCGTCCCGTCGGTGCGAACGTGTGCCATCCCGTTAGTGTGAACGGGGTACCGTCCCGTCCCTGAGAGCAGGGGAACTGTCCCGTCGGCGTGGACGGTGGAACTGTCCCGTCCCTAAGAACGTGGGAACCGTCCCATCGGTGTGAACTGGGGAACCGTCCTGTCGGTGAGAACGGGGGACCGTCCCGTCCCTGAGATCGGGGGAACCGACCCATCGGTGTGCACGGGGGAACCGTCACGTCGGTGAGAACGGGGGTACCGTCCCGTCGGTGTGAACTGGGGAACCGTCCCGTCGGTGAGATGGGTTGGGGGACCATCCCGTCCCTGAGAACTGGCGAACCGACCCGTCGGTGTGAACGGGGGAACCGTCCTGTCGGTGAGAACGGGGGGAACGTCCCGCCCCTGAGATCGGGGGAACCGACCCATCGGTGTGCACGGGGGAACCGTCACGTCGGTGAGAAGGGTTCAGGGACCATGCCGTCCCTGAGAACCGGCGAACCGACCCGTCGGTGTGAACGGGGGGACCGTCCAACCGGTGAGAACAGAGGGACCGTCACGTCGGTGAGATTGCGGGAAAGGTCACGTCGGTGAGAACGGGCGAACCGTTCCGCCGGTGAGAACGGGGGAACCGCCCCGTCCCTGAGAACGGGGGAACACTTCCCGTCTGTGAGAACGGGGGTTCCGTCCCGTCCCTGAGCACAGGGGAACCGAACCGTCGGTGTGCACGTGGGAACCGTCCCGTCGGTGAGAACGGGGGAACTGTCCCGTCGGTGTGAACGGTGGAACCGTCCCGTCGGTGAGATTGCGGGAAACGTCACGTCGGTGAGAACGGGGGAACCGACCCTTCGGCGAGAACGGGGGAAGAGTTCAGTCGGTTTGAACGGGGATACCGTCACGTCGGTGAGATTGCGGAAAGCGTCACGTCGGTGTGAACGGCGGGACCGTACCGCCGGTGAGAACGGAGGGATCGTCCCGTCGGTGAGAACGGGGGAACCGTCCCGTCGGTGTGAACGGAGGGACCGTACCGCCGGTGTGTACGGTGCAACCTTCCTGTCCCGTCGGTGTGAACGGGGGAACTGTCCCGTCCCTGAGAACCGGGGAACCGTCCCGTTGCTGTGAAAGGGGGGAACCGTCCCGTCGGTGAGAATGGGGGAACCGTCCCGTCGGTGAGAACGGGGGACACGTCCCGTCGGTGAGAACGGGGGACCTGACCCGTTCCGTCGGTGAGAACGGCGGAACGGTCCAATCGGTGTTAACGTGGGAATCGTCCCGTCCCTGAGAAGGGGGGAGCCGACCCGTCGGTGGGAACGGGGGACCCATCCCGTCAGTGTGAACGGGGGACCCGTCTAGTCGGTTTAAACGGGGGAACCGTCCCGTCGGTGTGAACGTGTGCCATCCCGTTGGTGTGAACGGGGTACCGTCCCGTCCCTGAGAACAGGGGAACTGTCCCGTCGGCGTGAACGGGGGAACTGTCCCATCCCCAAGAACGTGGGAACCGTGCCATCGGTGTGAACGGGGGAACGGTCCTGTCGGTGAGAACGGGGGACCGTCCCATCCCTGAGATCGGGGGAACCGACCCATCGGTGTGCACGGGGGAACCGTCACGTCGGTGAGAACGGGGGTACCGACCCGTCGGTGTGAACTGGGGAAGCGTCCCGTCGGTGAGAAGGTTTGGGGGACCATCCAGTCCCTGAGAGCTGGCGAACCGACCCGTCGGTGAGAACAGGGGAACCGTCCAGTCGGTGAGAACGGGGGAACTGACCCGTCGGTGTGTACGGGGGCACCGTACCGCCGGTGAGAACCGGGGAACCGTCCAGTCGGTGAGAACGGGGGAACAGACCCGTCGGTGTGTACGGTGCAACCGTCCTGTCCCGTCGGTGTGAACGGGGGATTCGTCCTGTCGGTGAGAACGGGGGTCCGTCCCGTCCCTGAGATCGGGGGAACCGACCCGTCGGTGTGTACGGGGGAACAGTCCAGCCAGTGAGAACGGAGGTACCGTCCCGTCGGTGAGAACGTGGGAACCGTCCCGTCCCTGAGAACCGGGGAACCGTCCCGTCTGTGTGAACGGGGGAACCGTCCCGTCGGTGAGAACGGGGGGAACGTCCCGCCCCTGAGATCGGGGGAACCGACCCATCGGTGTGCACGGGGAACCGTCACGTCGGTGAGAAGGGTTCAGGGACCATCCCGTCCCTGAGAACCGGCGAACCGACCCGTCGGTGTGAACGGGGGGACCGTCCAACCGGTGAGAACAGAGGGACCGTCCCGTCGGTGAAAACGTGGGAACCGTCACGTCGGTGAGATTGCGGGAAAGGTCACGTCGGGGAGAACGGGGGAACCGACCCGTCCCGTCGGTTTGAACAGGAGAACCGTCACGTCGGTGAGATTGCGGGAGACGTCACGTCGGTAGGAAAGAGGGAACCTACCGGTCGATGTGAACGGGGGAACCGAACCGTCCCGTCGGTGTGAACGGGGACGCGTCCCATCGGTGGGAACGGGGGAACCGACCCGTCGGTATGAACGGGGGAACTGTCCAGCTGGTGAGAACAGGGAACCGCTCCGTCGGTTTGAAGGGGGCAACCACCCCGTCGGTGTAAACCGGGGAACGGTCCCGTCGGTGTAAACGCGGGAACCGTCCCGTCCCAGAGAACATGGGGCGGCCCTTCCCGTCCCTGAGAACGGAGCGAACATCCCGTACCTGAGCATGGAGGAACCGATCCGTCGGTGTGCACGGGGCGCGCGCCCCATCGGTATGAACCGGTGAACCGACATGTCGGTGTGTACAGGGGAACCGTCCTGTCGGTGAGAACGGGGGACCGTCCCGTCCCTGAGATCGGGGGAACCGACCTATCGGTGTGCACGGGGGAACAGTCCAGTCCTGTCGGTATGAAGGGGGGGAACCGTCCCGTTGGTGAGTACGGGGGTACCGTCCCGTCGGTGTGAACTGGGGAACCGTCCCGTCGGTGAGAAGGGTTGGGGGACCATCCCGTCCCTGAGAACCGGCGAACCGACCCGTCGGTGTGAACGGGGGGACCGTCCAACCGGTGAGAACAGAGGGACCGTCCCGTCGGTGAAAACGTGGGAACCGTCACGTCGGTGAGATTGCGGGAAAGGTCACGTCGGTGAGAACGGGCGAACCGTTCCGCCGGTGAGAACGGGGGAACCGCCCCGTCCCTGAGAACGGGGGAACACTTCCCGTCTGTGAGAACGGGGGTTCCGTCCCGTCCCTGAGCACAGGGGAACCGAACCGTCGGTGTGCACGTGGGAACCGTCCCGTCGGTGAGAACGGGGGAACTGTCCCGTCGGTGTGAACGGTGGAACCGTCCCGTCGGTGAGATTGCGGGAAACGTCACGTCGGTGAGAACGGGGAAACCGACCCTTCGGCGAGAACGGGGAAGAGTTCAGTCGGTTTGAACGGGGATACCGTCACGTCGGTGAGATTGCGGAAAGCGTCACGTCGGTGTGAACGGCGGGACCGTACCGCCGGTGAGAACGGAGGGATCGTCCCGTCGGTGAGAACGGGGGAACCGTCCCGTCGGTGTGAACGGAGGGACCGTACCGCCGGTGTGTACGGTGCAACCTTCCTGTCCCGTCGGTGTGAACGGGGGAACTGTCCCGTCCCTGAGAACCGGGGAACCGTCCCGTTGCTGTGAAAGGGGGGAACCGTCCCGTCGGTGAGAATGGGGGAACCGTCCCGTCGGTGAGAACGGGGGACACGTCCCGTCGGTGAGAACGGGGGACCTGACCCGTTCCGTCGGTGAGAACGGCGGAA
Organism: Mobula birostris; assembly: GCF_030028105.1. NCBI lineage: Eukaryota > Metazoa > Chordata > Chondrichthyes > Myliobatiformes > Myliobatidae > Mobula > Mobula birostris. The sequence goes on from NW_027277963.1 coordinate 5,322, forward strand.
CGGTCCAATCGGTGTTAACGTGGGAATCGTCCCGTCCCTGAGAAGGGGGGAGCCGACCCGTCGGTGGGAACGGGGGACCCATCCCGTCAGTGTGAACGGGGGACCCGTCTAGTCGGTTTAAACGGGGGAACCGTCCCGTCGGTGTGAACGTGTGCCATCCCGTTGGTGTGAACGGGGTACCGTCCCGTCCCTGAGAACAGGGGAACTGTCCCGTCGGCGTGAACGGGGGAACTGTCCCATCCCCAAGAACGTGGGAACCGTGCCATCGGTGTGAACGGGGGAACTGTACCATCCCTAAGAACGTGGGAACCGTCCCATCGGTGTGAACGGGGAACGGTCCTGTCGGTGAGAACGGGGGACCGTCCCATCCCTGAGATCGGGGGAACCGACCCATCGGTGTGCACGGGGGAACCGTCACGTCGGTGAGAACGGGGGTACCGACCCGTCGGTGTGAACTGGGGAAGCGTCCCGTCGGTGAGAAGGTTTGGGGGACCATCCAGTCCCTGAGAGCTGGCGAACCGACCCGTCGGTGAGAACAGGGGAACCGTCCAGTCGGTGAGAACGGGGGAACTGACCCGTCGGTGTGTACGGGGGCACCGCATCGCCGGTGAGAACCGGGGAACCGTCCAGTCGGTGAGAACGGGGGAACAGACCCGTCGGTGTGTACGGTGCAACCGTCCTGTCCCGTCGGTGTGAACGGGGGAACCGTCCCGTCCCTGAGAACCGGGGAACCGTCCCGTTGCTGTGAAAGGGGGGAACCGCCCCGTCGGTAAGAACGGGGGAACCGTCCCGTCGGTGAGAACGGGGGACACGTCCCGTCGGTGAGAACGGGGAACTTAACCGGTCCGTCGGTGAGAACGGCGGAACGGTCCCGTCGGTGTTAACGTGGGAATCGTCCCGTCCCTGAGAACGGGGGAGCCGACCCGTCGGTGAGAACGATGGGCCCGACCCGTTGGTGGGAACGGGGGACCCATCCCGTCAGTGTGAACGGGGGACCCGTCTAGTCGGTTTAAACGGGGGAACCGTCCCGTCGGTGCGAACGTGTGCCATCCCGTTAGTGTGAGCGGGGTACCGTCCCGTCCCTGAGAGCAGGGGAACTGTCCCGTCGGCGTGGAAGGTGGAACTGTCCCGTCCCTAAGAACGTGGGAACCGTCCCATCGGTGTGAACTGGGGAACCGTCCTGTCGGTGAGAACGGGGGACCGTCCCGTCCCTGAGATCGGGGGAACCGACCCATCGGTGTGCACGGGGGAACCGTCACGTCGGTGAGAACGGGGGTACCGTCCCGTCGGTGTGAACTGGGGAACCGTCCCGTCGGTGAGATAGGTTGGGGGACCATCCCGTCCCTGAGAACTGGCGAACCGACCCGTCGGTGTGAACGGGGGAACCGTCCTGTCGGCGAGAACGGGGGGAACGTCCCGCCCCTGAGATCGGGGGAACCGACCCATCGGTGTGCACGGGGGAACCGTCACGTCGGTGAGAAGGGTTCAGGGACCATCCCGTCCCTGAGAACCGGCGAACCGACCCGTCGGTGTGAACGGGGGGACCGTCCAACCGGTGAGAACGGAGGGACCGTCCCGTCGGTGAAAACGTGGGAACCGTCACGTCGGTGAGATTGCGGGAAAGGTCACGTCGGGGAGAACAGGGGAACCGTTCCGCCGGTGAGAACGGGGGAACCGCCCCGTCCCTAAGAACGGGGGAACACTTCCCGTCTGTGAGAACGGGGGTTCCGTCCTGTCCCTGAGCACGGGGGAACCGAACCGTCGGTGTGCACGTGGGAACCGTGCCGTCGGTGAGAACGGGGGAACTGTCCCGTCGGTGTGAACGGTGGAACCGTCCCGTCGGTGAGATTGCGGGAAACGTCACGTCGGTGAGAACGGGGGAACCGACCCGTCGGCGAGAACGGGGGAAGAGTTCAGTCGGTTTGAACGGGGGTACCGTCACGTCGGTGAGATTGTGGAAAGCGTCACGTCGGTGTCAACGGCGGGACCGTACCGCCGGTGAGAACGGAGGGATCGTCCCGTCGGTGAGAACGGGAGAACCGTCCCGTCGGTGTGAACGGAGGGACCGTACCACCGGTGTGTACGGTGCAACCTTCCTGTCCCGTCGGTGAGAATGGGGGAACCGTCCCGTCGGTGAGAACGGGGGACACGTCCCGTCGGTGAGAACGGGGGACCTGACCCGTTCCGTCGGTGAGAACGGCGGAACGGTCCCGTCGGTGTTAACGTGGGAATCGTCCCGTCCCTGAGAACGGGGGAGCCGACCCGTCGGTGGAACGGGGGACCCATCCCGTCAGTGTGAACGGGGGACCCGTCTAGTCGGTTTAAACGGGGGAACCGTCCCGTCGGTGTGAACGTGTGCCATCCCGTTGGTGTGAACGGGGTACCGTCCCGTCCCTGAGAACAGGGGAACTGTCCCGTCGGCGTGAACGGGGGAACTGTCCCATCCCTAAGAACGTGGGAACCGTGCCATCGGTGTGAACGGGGGAACGGTCCTGTCGGTGAGAACGGGGGACCGTCCCATCCCTGAGATCGGGGGAACCGACCCATCGGTGTGCACGGGGGAACCGTCACGTCGGTGAGAACGGGTGTACCGACCCGTCGGTGTGAACTGGGGAAGCGTCCCGTCGGTGAGAAGGTTTGGGGGACCATCCCGTCCCTGAGAGCTGGAGAACCGACCCGTCGGTGAGAACAGGGGAACCGTCCAGTCGGTGAAAACGGGGGAACTGACCCGTCGGTGTGTACGGGGGCACCGTACCGCCGGTGAGAACCGGGGAACCGTCCAGTCGGTGAGAACGGGGGAACAGACCCGTCGGTGTGTACGGTGCAACCGTCCTGTCCCGTCGGTGTGAACGGGGGATTCGTCCTGTCGGTGAGAACGGGGGTCCGTCCCGTCCCTGAGATCGGGGGAACCGACCCGTCGGTGTTTACGGGGGAACCGTCCAGCCGGTGAGAACGGAGGTACCGTCCCGACGGTGAGAACGTGGGAACCGTCCCGCCCCTGAGAACCGGGGAACCGTCCCGTCTGTGTGAACGGGGGAACCGTCCCGTCGGTGAGAACGGGGGTACCGTCCCGTCGGTGTGAACGGGGGAACCGCCCGTGGGTAAGAAGGATTGAGGGACCATCCTGTCCCTGAGAACCGGCGAACCGACCCGTTGGTGTTAACGGGGAAACCGTCCCGTCCCGTCGGTTTGAACAGGAGAACCGTCACGTCGGTGAGATTGCGGGAGACGTCACGTCGGTAGGAAACAGGGAACCTACTGGTCGATGTGAACGGGGGAACCGAACCTTCCCGTCGGTGTGAACGGGGGACGCGTCCCATCGGTGGGAACGGGAAACCGACCGGTCGGTGTGAACGGAGGAACCGACCCGTCCGTGTAATCGGGGGAATCGTCCCGTCGGTAAGAACGGGGGGAACAGTCCCGTCGATGTCAACGGGGGAACAGTCCCGTCGGTGTTAACGGGGGAACCGTCACGTCGGTGAAAACGGGGGACCCATCCCGTCAGTGTGAACGGGGGACCCGTCTAGTCGGTTTAAACGGGGGAACCGTCCCGTCGGTGTGAACGTGTGCCATCCCGTTGGTGTGAACGGGGTACCGTCCCGTCCCTGAGAACAGGGGAACTGTCCCGTCGGCGTGAACGGGGGAACTGTCCCATCCCCAAGAACGTGGGAACCGTGCCATCGGTGTGAACGGGGGAACTGTCCCATCCCTAAGAACGTGGGAACCGTCCCATCGGTGTGAACGGGGGAACGGTCCTGTCGGTGAGAACGGGGGACCGTCCCATCCCTGAGATCGGGGGAACCGACCCATCGGTGTGCACGGGGGAACCGTCACGTCGGTGAGAACGGGGGTACCGACCCGTCGGTGTGAACTGGGGAAGCGTCCCGTCGGTGAGAAGGTTTGGGGGACCATCCAGTCCCTGAGAGCTGGCGAACCGACCCGTCGGTGAGAACAGGGGAACCGTCCAGTCGGTGAGAACGGGGGAACTGACCCGTCGGTGTGTACGGGGGCACCGCATCGCCGGTGAGAACCGGGGAACCGTCCAGTCGGTGAGAACGGGGGAACAGACCCGTCGGTGTGTACGGTGCAACCGTCCTGTCCCGTCGGTGTGAACGGGGGAACCGTCCCGTCCCTGAGAACCGGGGAACCGTCCCGTTGCTGTGAAAGGGGGGAACCGCCCCGTCGGTAAGAACGGGGGAACCGTCCCGTCGGTGAGAACGGGAGACACGTCCCGTCGGTGAGAACGGGGAACTTAACCGGTCCGTCGGTGAGAACGGCGGAACGGTCCCGTCGGTGTTAACGTGGGAATCGTCCCGTCCCTGAGAACGGGGGAGCCGACCCGTCGGTGAGAACGATGGGCCCGACCCGTTGGTGGGAACGGGGGACCCATCCCGTCAGTGTGAACGGGGGACCCGTCTAGTCGGTTTAAACGGGGGAACCGTCCCGTCGGTGCGAACGTGTGCCATCCCGTTAGTGTGAGCGGGGTACCGTCCCGTCCCTGAGAGCAGGGGAACTGTCCCGTCGGCGTGGAAGGTGGAACTGTCCCGTCCCTAAGAACGTGGGAACCGTCCCATCGGTGTGAACTGGGGAACCGTCCTGTCGGTGAGAACGGGGGACCGTCCCGTCCCTGAGATCGGGGGAACCGACCCATCGGTGTGCACGGGGGAACCGTCACGTCGGTGAGAACGGGGGTACCGTCCCGTCGGTGTGAACTGGGGAACCGTCCCGTCGGTGAGATAGGTTGGGGGACCATCCCGTCCCTGAGAACTGGCGAACCGACCCGTCGGTGTGAACGGGGGAACCGTCCTGTCGGCGAGAACGGGGGGAACGTCCCGCCCCTGAGATCGGGGGAACCGACCCATCGGTGTGCACGGGGGAACCGTCACGTCGGTGAGAAGGGTTCAGGGACCATCCCGTCCCTGAGAACCGGCGAACCGACCCGTCGGTGTGAACGGGGGGACCGTCCAACTGGTGAGAACGGAGGGACCGTCCCGTCGGTGAAAACGTGGGAACCGTCACGTCGGTGAGATTGCGGGAAAGGTCACGTCGGGGAGAACAGGGGAACCGTTCCGCCGGTGAGAACGGGGGAACCGCCCCGTCCCTAAGAACGGGGGAACACTTCCCGTCTGTGAGAACGGGGGTTCCGTCCTGTCCCTGAGCACGGGGGAACCGAACCGTCGGTGTGCACGTGGGAACCGTGCCGTCGGTGAGAACGGGGGAACTGTCCCGTCGGTGTGAACGGTGGAACCGTCCCGTCGGTGAGATTGCGGGAAACGTCACGTCGGTGAGAACGGGGGAACCGACCCGTCGGCGAGAACGGGGGAAGAGTTCAGTCGGTTTGAACGGGGGTACCGTCACGTCGGTGAGATTGTGGAAAGCGTCACGTCGGTGTCAACGGCGGGACCGTACCGCCGGTGAGAACGGAGGGATCGTCCCGTCGGTGTGAACGGAGGGACCGTACCACCGGTGTGTACGGTGCAACCTTCCTGTCCCGTCGGTGAGAACGGGGGACACGTCCCGTCGGTGAGAACGGGGGACCTGACCCGTTCCGTCGGTGAGAACGGCGGAACGGTCCCGTCGGTGTTAACGTGGGAATCGTCCCGTCCCTGAGAACGGGGGAGCCGACCCGTCGGTGGAACGGGGGACCCATCCCGTCAGTGTGAACGGGGGACCCGTCTAGTCGGTTTAAACGGGGGAACCGTCCCGTCGGTGTGAACGTGTGCCATCCCGTTGGTGTGAACGGGGTACCGTCCCGTCCCTGAGAACAGGGGAACTGTCCCGTCGGCGTGAACGGGGGAACTGTCCCATCCCTAAGAACGTGGGAACCGTGCCATCGGTGTGAACGGGGGAACGGTCCTGTCGGTGAGAACGGGGGACCGTCCCATCCCTGAGATCGGGGGAACCGACCCATCGGTGTGCACGGGGGAACCGTCACGTCGGTGAGAACGGGTGTACCGACCCGTCGGTGTGAACTGGGGAAGCGTCCCGTCGGTGAGAAGGTTTGGGGGACCATCCCGTCCCTGAGAGCTGGAGAACCGACCCGTCGGTGAGAACAGGGGAACCGTCCAGTCGGTGAAAACGGGGGAACTGACCCGTCGGTGTGTACGGGGGCACCGTACCGCCGGTGAGAACCGGGGAACCGTCCAGTCGGTGAGAACGGGGGAACAGACCCGTCGGTGTGTACGGTGCAACCGTCCTGTCCCGTCGGTGTGAACGGGGGATTCGTCCTGTCGGTGAGAACGGGGGTCCGTCCCGTCCCTGAGATCGGGGGAACCGACCCGTCGGTGTTTACGGGGGAACCGTCCAGCCGGTGAGAACGGAGGTACCGTCCCGACGGTGAGAACGTGGGAACCGTCCCGCCCCTGAGAACCGGGGAACCGTCCCGTCTGTGTGAACGGGGGAACCGTCCCGTCGGTGAGAACGGGGGTACCGTCCCGTCGGTGTGAACGGGGGAACCGCCCCGTGGGTAAGAAGGATTGAGGGACCATCCTGTCCCTGAGAACCGGCGAACCGACCCGTTGGTGTTAACGGGGAAACCGTCCCGTCCCGTCGGTTTGAACAGGAGAACCGTCACGTCGGTGAGATTGCGGGAGACGTCACGTCGGTAGGAAACAGGGAACCTACTGGTCGATGTGAACGGGGGAACCGAACCTTCCCGTCGGTGTGAACGGGGGACGCGTCCCATCGGTGGGAACGGGAAACCGACCGGTCGGTGTGAACGGAGGAACCGACCCGTCCGTGTAATCGGGGGAATCGTCCCGTCGGTAAGAACGGGGGGAACAGTCCCGTCGATGTCAACGGGGGAACAGTCCCGTCGGTGTTAACGGGGGAACCGTCACGTCGGTGAAAACGGGGGAACCGACCCGTCGGTGTGATCGGGGGAACAGTCCCGTCGGTGTGTACGGGCGAACAGTCCCTTCGTTGAGAACGGGGGGTACGTGCCGCCGGTGAGAACGGAGGGACCGTCCCGTCGGTGAGAACGGGGTATCCTCCCGTTGGTGAGAACGGGGGAACCGTCCCGTCGGTGAGAACGGGGCAACTGACCCGCAGTGTGAACGGGGGACCTGTCCCGTCGGTGTGATCGAGGGAACCGTCCGGTCCCGTGGGTGTGAACCGGGGAACCGTCCCTTCGGTGTGAAGGGGTGCGCGTCCCATCGGTGGGAACGGGGGAACCGACCCGTCGGTATGAGCGGGGGAACTGTCCAGCCGGTGAGAACGGGGAACCGCTCCGTCGGTTTGAAGGGGGCAAGCACCCCGTCGGTGTAAACCGGGGAACGGTCCCGTCGGTGTAAACGCGGGAACCGTCCCGTCCCAGAGAACATGCGGCGGCCCTTCCCGTCCCTGAGAACGGAGCGAACATCCCGTACCTGAGCATGGAGGAACCGATCCGTCGGTGTGCACGGGGCGCGCGCCCCATCGGTGTGAAACGGTGAACCGACCCGTCGGTGTGTACAGGGGAACCGTCCTGTCGGTGAGAACGGGGGACCGTCCCGTCCCTGAGATCGGGGGAACCGACCTATCGGTGTGCACGGGGGAACCGTCACGTCGGTGAGAACGGGGGAACAGTCCAGTCCTGTCGGTGTGAAGGGGGGCAACCGTCCCGTTGGTGAGTACGGGGGTACCGTCCCGTCGGTGTGAACTGGGGAACCGTCCCGTCGGTGAGAAGGGTTGGGGGACCATCCCGTCCCTGAGAACTGGCGAACCGACCCGTCGGTGTGAACGGGGGAACCGTCACGTCGGTGAGAAGGGTTCAGGGACCATCCTGTCCCTGAGAACCGGCGAACCGACCCGTCGGTGTGAACAGGGGAACCGTCCAACCGGTGAGAACGGAGGGACCGTCCCGTCGGTGAGAACGTGGGAACCGTCCCGTTGGTGAGAACGGGGGAACGGACCCGTCGGTGAGAAGGGTTGAGGGACCATCCCGTCCCTGAGAAACGGCGAACCGACCCGTCGGTGTGAACGGGGGAATCGTCGAACCGGTGAGAACGGAGGGACCGTCCCGTCGGTGAGAACGTGAGAACCGTCCCGTTGGTGAGAACGGGGGAACCGACCCGTCGGTGTGAACGGTGGAACCGTCCCGGCGGTGAGATTGCGGGAAACGTCACGTCGGTGAGAATGGGGGAACCGACCCGTCGGCGAGAACGGGGGAAGAGTTCCGTCGGTGTGAACGTAGGAACCGTCCCGTAGGTGGGAACGGGTGTCCGTCCCGTCGGTATGAACTGGGGAAGCGTCCCCGTCGGTGAGCAGGTTTGGGGGACCATCTCGTCCCTGAGAGCTGGCGAACCGACCCGTCGGTGAGAACAGGGGAACCGTCCAGTCGGTGAGAACGGGGGAACTGACCCGTCGGTGTGTACGGTGCAACCGTCCTGTCCCGTCGGTGTGAACGGGGGATTCGTCCTGTCGGTGAGAACGGGGGTCCGTCCCGTCCCTGAGATCGGGGGAACCGACTCGTCGGAGTGTACGGGGGAACAGTCCAGCCGGTGAGAACGGAGGTACCGTCCCGTCGGTGAGAACGTGGGAACCGTCCCGCCCCTGAGAACCGGGGAACCGTCCCGTCTGTGTGAACGGGGGAACCGTCCCGTCGGTGAGAACGGGGGTACCGTCCCGTCGGTGTGAACGGGGGAACCGCCCCGTGGGTGAGAAGGATTGAGGGACCATCCTGTCCCTGAGAACCGGCGAACCGACCCGTTGGTGTTAACGGGGAAACCGTCCCGTCCCGTCGGTTTGAACAGGAGAACCGTCACGTCGGTGAGATTGCGGGAGACGTCACGTCGGTAGGAAAGAGGGAACCTACCGGTCGATGTGAACGGGGGAACCGAACCGTCCCGTCGGTGTGAACGGGGGACGCGTCCCATCGGTGGGAACGGGAAACCGACCGGTCGGTGTGAACGGAGGAACCGACCCGTCCGTGTAATCGGGGGAATCGTCCCGTCGGTAAGAACGGGGGGAACAGTCCCGTTGGTGTCAACGGGGGAGCAGTCCCGTCGGTGTGAACGGGGGAACCGTCCCGTCGGTGAAAACGGGGGAACCGACCCGTCGGTGTGATCGGGGGAACAGTCCCGTCGGTGTGTACGGGCGAACAGTCCCTTCGTTGAGAACGGGGGGAACGTGCCGCCGGTGAGAACGGAGAGACCGTCCCGTCGGTGAGAACGGGGTATCCACCCGTTGGTGAGAACGGGGGAAACGTCCCGTCGGTGAGAACGGGGCAACTGACCCGCGGTGTGATCGAGGGAACCGTCCGGTCCCGTGGGTGTGAACCGGGGAACCGTCCCTTCGGTGTGAAGGGGTGCGCGTCCCATCGGTGGGAACGGGGGAACCGACCGGTTGGTATGAACGGGGGAACTGTCCAGCTGGTCAGAACGGGGAACCGCTCCGTCGGTGTAAACCGGGGAACGGTCCCGTCGGTGTAAACGCGGGAACCGTCCCGTCCCAGAGAACATGGGGCGGCCCTTCTCGTCCCTGAGAACCGAGCGAACATCCCGTACCTGAGCATGGAGGAACCGATCCGTCGGTGTGCACGGGGCGCGCGCCCCATCGGTGTGAACCGGTGAACCGACCCGTCGGTGTGTACAGGGGAACCGTCCTGTCGGTGAGAACGGGGGACCGTCCCGTCCCTGAGATCGGGGGAACCGACCTATCGGTGTGCACGGGGGACACCTCCCGTCGGTGAGAACGGGGGACCTGACCCGTCCCGTCGGTGAGAACGGCGGAACGGTCCTGTCGGTGTTAACGTGGGAATCGTCCCGTCCCTGAGAACGGGGGAGCCGACCCGTCGGTGAGCACGATGGGCCCGACCCGTCGGTAGGAACGGAGGACCCATCCCGTCAGTGTGAACGGGGGACCCGTCTAGTCGGTTTAAACGGGGGAACCGTCCCGTCGGTGAGAACGGGGGACACGTCCCGTCGGTAAGAACGGGGGACCTGACCCGTCCCGTCGGTGTTAACGTAGGAATCGTCCGGTCCCTAAGAACGTGGGAACCGTCCCATCGGTGTGAACTGGGGAACCGTCCTGTCGGTGAGAACGGGGGACCGTCCCGTCCCTGAGATCGGGGGAACCGACCCATCGGTGTGCACGGGGGAACCGTCACGTCGGTGAGAACGGGGGGACCGTCCCGTCGGTGAGATGGGTTGGGGGACCATCCCGTCCCTGAGAACTGGCGAACCGACCCGTCGGTGTGAACGGGGGAACCGTCCTGTCGGTGAGAACGGGGGGAACGTCCCGCCCCTGAGATCGGGGGAACCGACCCATCGGTGTGCACGGGGGAACCGTCACGTCGGTGAGAAGGGTTCAGGGACCATCCCGTCCCTGAGAACTGGCGAACCGACCCGTCGGTGTGAACGGGGGAACCGTCCTGTCGGTGAGAACGGGGGGAACGTCCCGCCCCTGAGATCGGGGGAACCGACCCATCGGTGTGCACGGGGGAACCGTCACGTCGGTGAGAAGGGTTCAGGGACCATCCCGTCCCTGAGAACCGGCGAACCGACCCGTCGGTGTAAACGGGGGGACCGTCCAACCGGTGAGAACGGAGGGACCGTCCCGTCGGTGAAAACGTGGGAACCGTCACGTCGGTGAGATTGCGGGAAAGGTCACGTCGGGGAGAACGGGGGAACCGACCCGTCGGTGAGAACGGGCGAACCGTTCCGCCGGTGAGAACGGGGGAACCGCCCCGTCCCTGAGAACGAGGGAACACTTCCCGTCTGTGAGAACGGGGGTTCCGTCCCGTCCCTGAGCACGGGGGAACCGAACCGTCGGTGTGCACGTGGGAACCGTGCCGTCGGTGAGAACGGGGGAACTGTCCCGTCGGTGTGAACGGTGGAACCGTCCCGTCGGTGAGATTGCGGGAAACGTGTCGTCGGTGAGAACGGGGGAACCGACCCGTCGGCGAGAACGGGGGAAGAGTTCAGTCGGTTTGAACGGGGGTAACGTCACGTCGGTGAGATTGCGGAAAGCGTCACGTCGGTGTGAACGGCGGGACCGTACCGCCGGTGAGAACGGAGGGATCGTCCCGTCGGTGAGAACGGGGGAACCGTCCCGTCGGTGTGAACGGAGGGACCGTACCGCCGGTGTGTACGGTGCAACCTTCCTGTCCCGTCGGTGTGAACGGGGGAACCGGCCCGTCCCTGAGAACCGGGGAACCGTCCCGTTGCTGTGAAAGGGGGGAACCGTCCCGTCGGTGAGAATGGGGAAACCGTCCCGTCGGTGAGAACGGGGGACACGTCCCGTCGGTGAGAACGGGGGACCTGACCCGTTCGTCGGTGAGAACGGCGGAACGGTCCCGTCGGTGTTAACGTGGGAATCGTCCCATCCCTGAGAACGGGGGAGCCGACCCGTCGGTGGGAACGGGGGACCCATCCCGTCAGTGTGAACGGGGAAACCGTCCCATCGGTGTGAACGTGTGCCATCCCGTTGGTGTGAACGGGGTACCGTCCCGTCCCTGAGAACAAGGGAACTGTCCCGTCGGCGTGAACGGGGGAACTGTCCCATCCCTAAGAACGTGGGAACCGTGTCATCGGTGTGAACGGGGGAACGGTCCTGTCGGTGAGAACGGTGGACCATCCCGTCCCTGAGAGCTGGCGAACCGACCCGTCGGTGAGAACAGGGGAACCGTCCAGTCGGTGAGAACGGGGGAACTGACCCGTCGGTGTGTACGGGGGCACCGTACCGCCGGTGAGAACCGGGGAACCGTCCAGTCGGTGAGAACGGGGGAACAGACCCGTCGGTGTGTACGGTGCAACCGTCCTGTCCCGTCGGTGTGAACGGGGGATTCGTCCTGTCGGTGAGAACGGGGGTCCGTCCCGTCCCTGAGAACGGAGAAACCGTCCCGTCGGTGAGAACGGGGGAACCGTACCGTCGGTGAGAACGGGAGAACCGTCCACTCGGTGAGAACGGGAGACCCACCCGACGGTGTGAACGTTGCAACCGTCCCGTTCCGTCGGTGTGAACGCGGGAACCGTCCCGTCGGTGTAAACGAGGCAACCACGCCGTCGGTGTAAACCGGGGAACGGTCCCCTCGGTGTAATAGCTGGAACCGTCCCGTCCCTGAGAACGTAGGGTGGGCCCTTACCGTCCCTGAGAACGGGGGGAACATCCCATACCTGAGCACGGGGGAGCCGATCCGTCGGTGTGCACGTGGGAACCGTCCCGTCGGTGGGAACGGGGAACCATCCCGTCTGTGTGAACGAGGGAACCGTCCCGACCCGTCGGTGTCAACGGGGGAACGGTCCCGACCCGTCGGTGTGAACGGGGGCCCGTCCCGTCGGGGAGAATGGGGGAATCGTCTGGTCCCGTCCGTGTGAACGGGGGAACCGCCCCGTCGGTGTGAACGGGGAACCGACCGGTCGGTCTGAATTGGGGACGCGACCCACCGGTGGGAACGGGTGAACCGACCCGTTGGTGAGAACGGGGGAACCGTCCCGTCGGTGAGAACGGGAAAACTGACCCGCGGTGTGAACGGGGGGACCTGTCCCGTCGGTGTCATCGGGGGAACCGTCCGGTCACGTGGGTCTGAACCGGGGAACCGTCCCTTCGGTGTGAAGGGGTGCGCGTCCCACCGGTGCGAACGGGGGAACCGACCCGTCGGTATGAACGGGGGAACTGTCCAGCCGGTGAGAACGGGGAACCGCTCCGTCGGTTTGAAGGGGGCAACCACCCCGTCGGTGTAAACCGGGGAACAGTCCCGTCGGTGTAAACGCGGGAACCGCCCCGTCCCTGAGAACATGGGGCGACCCTTCCTGTCCCTGAGAACGGAGCGAACATCCCGTACCTGAGCATGGAAAAACCGACCCGTCGGTGTGTACAGGGGAACCGACCGGTCGGTGTGAATTGGGGACGCGACCCACCGGTGGGAACGGGTGAACCGACCGGTCGGTGTGAACGGGGGGACCGTCCCGTCGGTGAGAACGGGCGAACCGTCCCGCCGGTGAGAACGAGGGAACCGCCCCGTCCCTGAGAACGGGGGGACACTTCCCGTCCGTGAGAACGGGGGGACCGTCCCGTCCCTGAGCACGGGAGAAACGAACCGTCGGTGTGCACGTGGGAACCGTTCCGTCGGTGGCAACGGGGTAACCATCCCGTCTGTGTGAACGAGGGAGCCGTCCGGTCCTGTCCGTGTGAACGGGGGAACCGCCCCGTCGGTGTGAACGGGGGACGCGACCCACCGGTGGGAACGGGTGAACCGACCGGTCGGTGTGAACGGGGGGACCGTCCCGTCCTTGATCACAGGGGAACCGAACCGTCGGTGTGTACGTGGGAACCGTCCCGTCGGTGAGAACGTGGGAACCGTCCCGTCGGTGTGAACGGGGGGACCGTACCGCCGGTGAGAACGGAGGGATCGTCCCGTCGGTGAGAACGGGGGAACCGGCCCGTCGGTGTGAACGGGGGGACCGTACCGCTGTGAGAACGGAGGGACCGTCCCGTCGGTGAGAAGAGGGGAACCGTTCAGTCGGTGAGAACGGAGGGAACGTCCCGTCGGTGTGCATGGTGCAACCGTCCTGTCCCGTCGGTGTGAACGGGGGAACCGTCCCGTCCCTGAGAACCGGGGAACAGTCCCGTTGGTGTGAAAGGGGGGAACCGTCCCGTCGGTGAGAATGGGGGAACCGTCACGTCGGTGTGAACAGGGAACACGTCCCGTCAGTCTGAACGGGGGACCCGTCCAGTCGCTTTAAACGGGGGAACTGTCCCTTCGGCGCGAACGTGTCCCATTCCGTTGGTGTGAACGGGGTCCCGTCCCGTCCCTGAGAACAGGGGAACTGTCCCGTCGGCGTGAACGGGGGAATCGTCCCGTCCCTGAGAACGGGGGAACCGTCCCATCGGTGTGAACGTGGGAACCGTCCGGTCGGTGAGAACGGGGGAACGGTCCTGTCCCGTCTCTGTGAACGCGGGAGCTGTGCCGTCGGTAAGACGGGGGAATCGTCCCATCGGTGTGAACGGGGGAAACGTCCTGTCGGTGAGAACGGGGGAACCGTCCCGTCGGTGTGAACGGGGGGACCGTACCGCCGGTGAGAACGGAGGGATCGTCCCGTCGGTGAGAACGGGGGAACCGGCCCGTCGGTGTGAACGGGGGGACCGTACCGCCGTGAGAACGGAGGGACCGTCCCGTCGGTGAGAAGAGGGGAACCGTTCAGTCGGTGAGAACGGAGGGAACGTCCCGTCGGTGTGCATGGTGCAACCGTCCTGTCCCGTCGGTGTGAACGGGGGAACCGTCCCGTCCCTGAGAACCGGGGAACAGTCCCGTTGGTGTGAAAGGGGGGAACCGTCCCGTCGGTGAGAATGGGGGAACCGTCACGTCGGTGTGAACAGGGAACACGTCCCGTCAGTCTGAACGGGGGACCCGTCCAGTCGCTTTAAACGGGGGAACTGTCCCTTCGGCGCGAACGTGTCCCATTCCGTTGGTGTGAACGGGGTCCCGTCCCGTCCCTGAGAACAGGGGAACTGTCCCGTCGGCGTGAACGGGGGAACCGTCCCGTCCCTGAGAGCGTGGGAACCGTCCCGTCGGTGTGAACTGGGGAACCGTCACGTCGGTGAGAACGGGGGAACTGTCCCGTCGGTGTGAACGGGGGAATCGTCCCGTCCCTGAGAACGGGGGAACCGTCCCATCGGTGTGAACGTGGGAACCGTCCGGTCGGTGAGAACGGGGGAACGGTCCTGTCCCGTCTCTGTGAACGCGGGAGCTGTGCCGTCGGTAAGACGGGGGAATCGTCCCATCGGTGTGAACGGGGGAAACGTCCTGTCGGTGAGAACGGGGGGAACGTCCCGCCCCTGAGATCGGGGGAACCGACCCATGGGTGTGCACGGGGGAACCGTCACGTCGGTGAGAAGGGTTGAGGGACCATCCCATCCCTGAGAACCGGCGAACCGTCCCGTCGGTGAGAACGTGGGAACCGTCCCGTTGGTGAGAACGGGGAACCGACCCGTCGGTGTGAACGGTGGAACCGTCCCGTCGGTGAGATTGCGGGAAGCGTCACGTCGGTGAGAACCGGGGAACCGACCCGTCGGCGAGAACGGGCGAACCGTTTCGCCGCTGAGAACGGGGTGACACTTTCCGTCCGTGAGAACGGGGGTTCCGTCCCGTCCCTGAGCACGGGGGAACCGAACCGTCGGTGTGCACGAGGGAACCGTCCCGTCGTTGTGAACGGGGGTATCGTCACGTCGGTGAGATTGCGGAAAGCGTCACGTCGGTGTGAACGTAGGAACCGTCCCGTAGGTGGGAACGGGTGTCCGTCCCGTCGGTGTCAACGGGAAAACAGTCCCGTCGGTGAGGACGGGGGAACCGTCCCATCGGTGTTAACGGGGGGACCGTACCGCCGGTGAGAACGGAGGGATCGTCCCATTGGTGAGAACGGGGGAACCGTCCCGTCGGTGTGAACGGGGGGACCGTACCGCCGGTGAGAACGGAGGGACCGTCCCGTCGGTGAGAACAGGGGAACCGTCCAGTCGGTGAGAACGGGGAACTGACCCGTCGGTGTGTACGGGGGCACCGTACCGCCGGTGAGAACAGGGGAACCATCCCGTCGGTGAGAACGTTGGATACGTCCAGTCGGTGAGAACAGGGGAACAATCCCTTCACTGAGAACGGGGGAAACGTTCCGCCGGTGAGAACGGAGGGATCGTCCCGTCGGTGAGAACGGGGGAATCATCACGTCAGTGAGAACGTGCGAACCGTCCCGCCGGTCCGAACGGGGGAACCGTCCCGTCGGTGAAAACGGGGAAAACGCCCCGTCCCTGAGAACGGGGGAATACTTCCCGTCCCTGAAAACGGGGGACCGTCCCATTCCTGAGCACGGGGAAACCGATCCGTCGGTGTGCCCGTGGGAACCGTCCCATCGGTGAGAAAGGGGGAACAGTCCCGTCGGTGTGAACGGGGGAACCGTCACGTCGGTGAGATTGCGGAAAGCGGCACGTCGGTGTGAACGTAGAAACCGTCCCGTAGTTGGGCACGGGTGTCAGTCCCGTCGGTGTCAACGGGGAAACAGTCCCATCGGTGAGAACGGGGGAACCGTACTGTCGGTGTGAACGTGGGGACCGTACCGCCGGTGAGAACGGGGGAACAGCCCCGTCGGTGTGAACGGGGGGACCGTACCGCCGGTGAGAACGGAAGGACAGTCCCGTTGTTGAGAACAGGGGAACCGTCCCGTCGGTGTCAACGGGGGAACTGTACCGCCGGTGAGAACGGAAGGGCAGTCCCGTCGTTGAGAACAAGGAAACCGTCCCGTCTGTGAGAACGTGGGAACCGTCCCGTCGGTGAGAACGTGGGGACCGTACCGTCGGTGAGAACGGGGGAACCGTCCACTCGGTGAGAACGGGGGAACCGACCCGTCGTTGTGAACGTTGCAACCGTCCCGTCCCGTCGGTGTGAACGCGGGAACCGTCCCGTCGGAGTGAACGGGGCAACCACGCCGTCGGTGTAAACCGGGGAACGGTCCCGTCGGTGTAATAGCGGGAACCGTCCCGTCCCTGAGAACGTAAGCTGGGCCCTTCCCATCCCTGAGAACGGGGGGAACATCCCGTACCTGAGCACGGGGGAGCCGATCCGTCGGTGTGCACGTGGGAACCGTCCCGTCAGTGGGAACGGGGGAACCTTCCCGTCTGTGTGAACGAGGGAACCGCCCCGACCCGTCGGTGGGAACGGGGGAACCGTCCCGTCGGGGAGAATGGGGGAACCGTCACGTCGGTGAGATTGCGGAAAGCGGCACGTCGGTGTGAACGTAGAAACCGTCCCGTAGTTGGGCACGGGTGTCAGTCCCGTCGGTGTCAACGGGAAACAGTCCCATCGGTGAGAACGGGGGAACCGTCCTGTCGGTGTGAACGTGGGGACCGTACCGCCGGTGAGAACGGGGGAACAGCCCCGTCGGTGTGAACGGGGGGACCGTACCGCCGGTGAGAACGGAAGGACAGTCCCGTTGTT
>NW_027277964.1:0-22216 GCF_030028105.1 Mobula birostris
GGCAGGAGATTCAGGGCAGGGGTTTCAGGACATGAGATTCAGGGCATGAGTTTCAGGGCAGGAGATTCAGGACACGATTTTCAGGGCATGAGATTCACGGCTGTGGTTTCACGTCTTGAGATTCAGGGCAGGAGTTTCAGAGCATGAGATTCTGGGCATGAGTTCCAGGTCAGGAGATTCAGGGCTGGAGTTTCAGGGCATGTGATTCAGGGCATGAGTTTCAGGGCAGGAGATTCAGGACCGGAGTTTCAGTGCAGGAGTTTCATGGCATGTTATTCATGGCATTTTTTTCAGGGCAGGAGATTCAGGGCATGTGTTTCAGGGCCTGAGTTTCAGGGCAGGAGATTCAGGTTATGAGATTCAGGGCAGGAGATTCAGGGTATGAGATTTAGAGCAGTAGATTCAGGGCTTAAGATTCAGGGCATGAGATTCAGGGCTTCAGTTTCAGGCCTGGAGTTTCTGGGCAAAACTTTCAGGGGATGAGTTTCAGGGCATTAGTTTCAAGGCATGAGATTCAGTGCAGTCGTTTCAGGGCATGAGATACAAGGCATGAGTTTCAGGGCAGGAGATTCAGGGCTGGAGTTTCAGGGCATATGATTCAGGGCATGATTTTCAGGGCAGGATATTCGGGGCAGGAGTTTCAGGGCATGTGATTCATTACATTACTTTAAGGGCAGGATTTCAGGGCTGGAGTTTCAGGGCTGGAGATTCAGGGCATGAGATTCAGGGCAGGAGTTCAGAGCAGGAGATTCAGGACAGGAGTTTCAGGGCAGCAGATTCAGGGCAGGAGTTTCAGTGCAGGGGTTTCATGGCGTCTGATTCATGGCATATTTTTCAGGTCAGGAGTTTCAGGACATGAGATTCAGGGCATGAGTTTCAGGGCAGGAGATTCAGGACAGGAGTTTCAGGGCATGAGATTCAAGGCTTCAGTTTCAGGGCTGGAGTTTCTGGGCAAAACTTTCAGGGGATGAGTTTTAGGGCATTAGTTTCAAGGCATGAGATTCAGGGCAGTAGTTTCAGGGCATGAGATTCACGGCTGTGGTTTCACGGCTTGAGATTCAGGGCAGGTGTTTCAGGGCATGAGATTCAGGGCATGAGATTCAGAGCAGGAGATTCAGGACAGGAGTTTCAGGGCAGGAGTTTCAGGGCATGAGATTCAGGGCCTGAGTTTCAGGGCAGGAGATTCAGGACAGGAGATTCAGGTTATGACATTCAGGGCAGGAGATTCAGGGTATGAGATTCAGGGCAGTAGATTCAGGGCTGGAGATTCAGGGCAGGAGTTTCAGGGCATGAGATTCAGGGTATGAGTTTCAGGGCAGGTGTTTCAGTGCAGGAGATTCAGGGTAGGAGTTTCAGGGCATGAGATTCAGGGCATGAGTTTCAGGGCAGGAGATTCAGGACAGGAGTTTCAGGGCATGAGATTCAGGGCTTCAGTTTCAGGGCTGGAGTTTCTGGGCAAAACTTTCAGGGGATGAGTTTCAGGGCATTAGTTTCAAGGCATGAGATTCAGGGCAGTCGTTTCAGGGCATGAGATTCAGGGTATGAATTTCAGGGTAGGAGATTCAGGGCTGGAGCTTCAGGGCATATGATTCAGGGCATGAGTTTCAGGGCAGGAGATTCGGGGCAGAAGTTTCAGGGCATGTGATTCAGGACATTAGTTTAAGGGCAGGAGATTCAGGGCTGGAGATTCAGATTATGAGATTCAGGCAGGTGATTCAGGGTATGAGATTTAGGGCAGTAGATTCAGGGCTGGAGAATCAGTGCATGAGATTCAGCGCTTCAGTTTCAGGGCTGGAGTTTCTGGGCAAAACTTTCAGGGGATGAGTTTCAGGGCATTAGTTTCAAGGCATGAGATTCAGGGCAGTAGTTTCAGGGCATGAGATTCAGGGCATGACTTTCAGAGCAGGAGATTCAGGGCTGGAGTTTCAGGGCATATGATTCAATGTATGAGTTTCAGGGCAGGAGATTCGGGGCAGGAGCTTCAGGGCATGTGATTCGGGGCATTAGTTTAAGGCCGGAGATTCAGGGCTGGAGTTTCAGGGCATATGATTCAGGGCAGGAGTTTCAGGGCAGGATATTTGGGGCAGGAGTTTCAGGGCAAGTGATTCAGGACATTACTTTAAGGGCAGGAGATTCAGGGCTGGAGTTTCAAGGCTGGAGATTCAGGGCATGCGATTCAGGGCAGGAGTTCAGAGCAGGAGATTCAGGACAGGAGTTTCAGGGCAGCAGATTCAGGGCAGGAGTTTCAGTGCAGGAGTTTCATGGCATGTGATTCATGGCATTTTTTTCAGGGCAGGAGATTCAGGGCAGGAGTTTCAGGACATGAGATTCAGGGCATGAGTTTCAGGGCAGGAGATTCAGGACACGATTTTCAGGGCATGAGATTCACGGCTGTGGTTTCACGTCTTGAGATTCAGGGCAGGAGTTTCAGAGCATGAGATTCTGGGCATGAGTTCCAGGTCAGGAGATTCAGGGCTGGAGTTTCAGGGCATGTGATTCAGGGCATGAGTTTCAGGGCAGGAGATTCAGGACCGGAGTTTCAGTGCAGGAGTTTCATGGCATGTTATTCATGGCATTTTTTTCAGGGCAGGAGATTCAGGGCAGGAGTTTCAGGACATGAGATTCAGGGCATGAGTTTCAGGGCAGGAGATTCAGGACAGGAATTTCAGGGCATGAGATTCAGGGCTGTGGTTTCACGGCTTGAGATTCAGGGCAGGTGTTTCAGGGCATGAGATTCAGGGCATGAGATTCAGAACAGGAGATTCAGGACAGGAGTTTCAGGGCAGGAATTTCAGGGCATGAGATTCAGAGCCTGAGTTTCAGGGCAGGAGATTCAGGGCTGGAGATTCAGATTATGAGATTCAGGGCAGGAGATTCATGGTATGAGATTTAGGGCTGTAGATTCAGGGCTGGAGAATCAGTGCATGAGATTCAGGGCTTCAGTTTCAGGGCTGGAGTTTCTGGGCAAATTTTCAGGGGATGGGTTTCAGGGCTTTAGTTTCAAGGCATGAGATTCAGGGCAGTAGTTTCAGGGCATGAGATTCAGGGAATGACTTTCAGAGCAGGAGATTCAGGGCTGGAGTTTCAGGGCATATGATTCAATGCATGAGTTTCAGGGCAGGAGATTCGGGACAGGAGTTTCAGGGCATGTGATTCGGGGCATTAGTTTAAGGGCAGGAGATTCAGGGCAGGAGTTTCAGGACATGAGATTCAGGGCATGAGTTTCGGGGCAGGAGATTCAGGACACGATTTTCAGGGCATGAGATTCACGGCTGTGGTTTCACGTCTTGAGATTCAGGGCAGGAGTTTCAGAGCATGAGATTCTGGGCATGAGTTCCAGGTCAGGAGATTCAGGGCTGGAGTTTCAGGGCATGTGATTCAGGGCATGATTTTCAGGGCAGGAGATTCAGGACCGGAGTTTCAGTGCAGGAGTTTCATGGCATGTTATTCATGGCATTTTTTTCAGGGCAGGAGATTCAGGGCAGGAGTTTCAGGACATGAGATTCAGGGCATGAGTTTCAGGGCAGGAGATTCAGGACAGGAGTTTCAGGGCATGAGATTCAAGGCTTCAGTTTCAGGGCTGGAGTTTCTGGGCAAAACTTTCAGGGGATGAGTTTTAGGGCATTAGTTTCAAGGCATGAGATTCAGGGCAGTAGTTTCAGGGCATGAGATTCACGGCTGTGGTTTCACGGCTTGAGATTCAGGGCAGGTGTTTCAGGGCATGAGATTCAGGGCATGAGATTCAGAGCAGGAGATTCAGGACAGGAGTTTCAGGGCATGAGTTTCAGGGCAGGAGATTCAGGACAGGAGTTTCAGTGCAGGAGTTTCATGGCATGTGATTCATGGCATTTTTTTCAGGGCAGGAGATTCAGGGCAGGAGTTTCAGGACATGAGATTCAGGGCATGAGTTTCAGGGCAGGAGATTCAGGTCAGGAGTTTCAGGGCATGTGATTCAGGGCTGTGGTTTCACGGCTTGAGATTCAGGGCAGGTGTTTCAGGGCATGAGATTCAGGGCATCAGATTCAGAACAGGAGATTCAGGACAGGAGTTTCAGGGCAGGAATTTCAGTGCATGAGATTCAGAGGCTGAGTTTCAGGGCAGGAGATTCAGGGCTGGAGATTCAGATTATGAGATTCAGGGCAGGAGATTCAGGGTATGAGATTCAGGGTTCAGTTTCAGGGCTGGAGTTTCTGGGCAAAACTTTCAGGGGATGAGTTTCAGGGCATTAGATTTAAGGCATGAGATTCTGGGCAGTAGTTTCAGGGCATGAGATTCAGGGCATGACTTTCAGGGCAGGAGATTCGGGGCAGGAGTTTCAGGGCATGTGATTCGGGGCATTATTTTAAGGGCAGGAGATTCAAGGCTGGAGTTTCAGGGCAGGAGATTCAGGGCAGGCGATTCAGGTCAGGAGATTCAGGGCATGAGATTCAGGGCATGTGTTTCAGGGCCTGAGTTTCAGGGCAGGAGATTCAGGTTATGAGATTCAGGGCAGGAGATTCAGGGTATGAGATTTAGGGCAGTAGATTCAGGGCTGGAGATTCAGGGCATGAGATTCAGGGCTTCAGTTTCAGGCCTGGAGTTTCTGGGCAAAACTTTCAGGGGATGAGTTTCAGGGCATTAGTTTCAAGGCATGAGATTCAGTGCAGTCGTTTCAGGGCATGAGATACAAGGCATGAGTTTCAGGGCAGGAGATTCAGGGCTGGAGTTTCAGGGCATATGATTCAGGGCATGATTTTCAGGGCAGGATATTCTGGGCAGGAGTTTCAGGGCATGTGATTCATTACATTACTTTAAGGGCAGGATTTCAGGGCTGGAGTTTCAGGGCTGGAGATTCAGGGCATGAGATTCAGGGCAGGAGTTCAGAGCAGGAGATTCAGGACAGGAGTTTCAGGGCAGCAGATTCAGGGCAGGAGTTTCAGTGCAGGGGTTTCATGGCGTCTGATTCATGGCATATTTTTCAGGTCAGGAGTTTCAGGACATGAGATTCAGGGCATGAGTTTCAGGGCAGGAGATTCAGGACAGGAGTTTCAGGGCATGAGATTCAAGGCTTCAGTTTCAGGGCTGGAGTTTCTGGGCAAAACTTTCAGGGGATGAGTTTTAGGGCATTAGTTTCAAGGCATGAGATTCAGGGCAGTAGTTTCAGGGCATGAGATTCACGGCTGTGGTTTCACGGCTTGAGATTCAGGGCAGGTGTTTCAGGGCATGAGATTCAGGGCATGAGATTCAGAGCAGGAGATTCAGGACAGGAGTTTCAGGGCAGGAGTTTCAGGGCATGAGATTCAGGGCCTGAGTTTCAGGGCAGGAGATTCAGGACAGGAGATTCAGGTTATGACATTCAGGGCAGGAGATTCAGGGTATGAGATTCAGGGCAGTAGATTCAGGGCTGGAGATTCAGGGCAGGAGTTTCAGGGCATGAGATTCAGGGTATGAGTTTCAGGGCAGGTGTTTCAGTGCAGGAGATTCAGGGTAGGAGTTTCAGGGCATGAGATTCAGGGCATGAGTTTCAGGGCAGGAGATTCAGGACAGGAGTTTCAGGGCATGAGATTCAGGGCTTCAGTTTCAGGGCTGGAGTTTCTGGGCAAAACTTTCAGGGGATGAGTTTCAGGGCATTAGTTTCAAGGCATGAGATTCAGGGCAGTCGTTTCAGGGCATGAGATTCAGGGTATGAATTTCAGGGTAGGAGATTCAGGGCTGGAGCTTCAGGGCATATGATTCAGGGCATGAGTTTCAGGGCAGGAGATTCGGGGCAGAAGTTTCAGGGCATGTGATTCAGGACATTAGTTTAAGGGCAGGAGATTCAGGGCTGGAGATTCAGATTATGAGATTCAGGCAGGTGATTCAGGGTATGAGATTTAGGGCAGTAGATTCAGGGCTGGAGAATCAGTGCATGAGATTCAGCGCTTCAGTTTCAGGGCTGGAGTTTCTGGGCAAAACTTTCAGGGGATGAGTTTCAGGGCATTAGTTTCAAGGCATGAGATTCAGGGCAGTAGTTTCAGGGCATGAGATTCAGGGCATGACTTTCAGAGCAGGAGATTCAGGGCTGGAGTTTCAGGGCATATGATTCAATGTATGAGTTTCAGGGCAGGAGATTCGGGGCAGGAGCTTCAGGGCATGTGATTCGGGGCATTAGTTTAAGGCCGGAGATTCAGGGCTGGAGTTTCAGGGCATATGATTCAGGGCAGGAGTTTCAGGGCAGGATATTTGGGGCAGGAGTTTCAGGGCAAGTGATTCAGGACATTACTTTAAGGGCAGGAGATTCAGGGCTGGAGTTTCAGGGCTGGAGATTCAGGGCATGCGATTCAGGGCAGGAGTTCAGAGCAGGAGATTCAGGACAGGAGTTTCAGGGCAGCAGATTCAGGGCAGGAGTTTCAGTGCAGGAGTTTCATGGCATGTGATTCATGGCATTTTTTTCAGGGCAGGAGATTCAGGGCAGGAGTTTCAGGACATGAGATTCAGGGCATGAGTTTCAGGGCAGGAGATTCAGGACACGATTTTCAGGGCATGAGATTCACGGCTGTGGTTTCACGTCTTGAGATTCAGGGCAGGAGTTTCAGAGCATGAGATTCTGGGCATGAGTTCCAGGTCAGGAGATTCAGGGCTGGAGTTTCAGGGCATGTGATTCAGGGCATGAGTTTCAGGGCAGGAGATTCAGGACCGGAGTTTCAGTGCAGGAGTTTCATGGCATGTTATTCATGGCATTTTTTTCAGGGCAGGAGATTCAGGGCATGTGTTTCAGGGCCTGAGTTTCAGGGCAGGAGATTCAGGTTATGAGATTCAGGGCAGGAGATTCAGGGTATGAGATTTAGGGCAGTAGATTCAGGGCTTAAGATTCAGGGCATGAGATTCAGGGCTTCAGTTTCAGGCCTGGAGTTTCTGGGCAAAACTTTCAGGGGATGAGTTTCAGGGCATTAGTTTCAAGGCATGAGATTCAGTGCAGTCGTTTCAGGGCATGAGATACAAGGCATGAGTTTCAGGGCAGGAGATTCAGGGCTGGAGTTTCAGGGCATATGATTCAGGGCATGATTTTCAGGGCAGGATATTCGGGGCAGGAGTTTCAGGGCATGTGATTCATTACATTACTTTAAGGGCAGGATTTCAGGGCTGGAGTTTCAGGGCTGGAGATTCAGGGCATGAGATTCAGGGCAGGAGTTCAGAGCAGGAGATTCAGGACAGGAGTTTCAGGGCAGCAGATTCAGGGCAGGAGTTTCAGTGCAGGGGTTTCATGGCGTCTGATTCATGGCATATTTTTCAGGTCAGGAGTTTCAGGACATGAGATTCAGGGCATGAGTTTCAGGGCAGGAGATTCAGGACAGGAGTTTCAGGGCATGAGATTCAAGGCTTCAGTTTCAGGGCTGGAGTTTCTGGGCAAAACTTTCAGGGGATGAGTTTTAGGGCATTAGTTTCAAGGCATGAGATTCAGGGCAGTAGTTTCAGGGCATGAGATTCACGGCTGTGGTTTCACGGCTTGAGATTCAGGGCAGGTGTTTCAGGGCATGAGATTCAGGGCATGAGATTCAGAGCAGGAGATTCAGGACAGGAGTTTCAGGGCAGGAGTTTCAGGGCATGAGATTCAGGGCCTGAGTTTCAGGGCAGGAGATTCAGGACAGGAGATTCAGGTTATGACATTCAGGGCAGGAGATTCAGGGTATGAGATTCAGGGCAGTAGATTCAGGGCTGGAGATTCAGGGCAGGAGTTTCAGGGCATGAGATTCAGGGTATGAGTTTCAGGGCAGGTGTTTCAGTGCAGGAGATTCAGGGTAGGAGTTTCAGGGCATGAGATTCAGGGCATGAGTTTCAGGGCAGGAGATTCAGGACAGGAGTTTCAGGGCATGAGATTCAGGGCTTCAGTTTCAGGGCTGGAGTTTCTGGGCAAAACTTTCAGGGGATGAGTTTCAGGGCATTAGTTTCAAGGCATGAGATTCAGGGCAGTCGTTTCAGGGCATGAGATTCAGGGTATGAATTTCAGGGTAGGAGATTCAGGGCTGGAGCTTCAGGGCATATGATTCAGGGCATGAGTTTCAGGGCAGGAGATTCGGGGCAGAAGTTTCAGGGCATGTGATTCAGGACATTAGTTTAAGGGCAGGAGATTCAGGGCTGGAGATTCAGATTATGAGATTCAGGCAGGTGATTCAGGGTATGAGATTTAGGGCAGTAGATTCAGGGCTGGAGAATCAGTGCATGAGATTCAGCGCTTCAGTTTCAGGGCTGGAGTTTCTGGGCAAAACTTTCAGGGGATGAGTTTCAGGGCATTAGTTTCAAGGCATGAGATTCAGGGCAGTAGTTTCAGGGCATGAGATTCAGGGCATGACTTTCAGAGCAGGAGATTCAGGGCTGGAGTTTCAGGGCATATGATTCAATGTATGAGTTTCAGGGCAGGAGATTCGGGGCAGGAGCTTCAGGGCATGTGATTCGGGGCATTAGTTTAAGGCCGGAGATTCAGGGCTGGAGTTTCAGGGCATATGATTCAGGGCAGGAGTTTCAGGGCAGGATATTTGGGGCAGGAGTTTCAGGGCAAGTGATTCAGGACATTACTTTAAGGGCAGGAGATTCAGGGCTGGAGTTTCAGGGCTGGAGATTCAGGGCATGCGATTCAGGGCAGGAGTTCAGAGCAGGAGATTCAGGACAGGAGTTTCAGGGCAGCAGATTCAGGGCAGGAGTTTCAGTGCAGGAGTTTCATGGCATGTGATTCATGGCATTTTTTTCAGGGCAGGAGATTCAGGGCAGGAGTTTCAGGACATGAGATTCAGGGCATGAGTTTCAGGGCAGGAGATTCAGGACACGATTTTCAGGGCATGAGATTCACGGCTGTGGTTTCACGTCTTGAGATTCAGGGCAGGAGTTTCAGAGCATGAGATTCTGGGCATGAGTTCCAGGTCAGGAGATTCAGGGCTGGAGTTTCAGGGCATGTGATTCAGGGCATGAGTTTCAGGGCAGGAGATTCAGGACCGGAGTTTCAGTGCAGGAGTTTCATGGCATGTTATTCATGGCATTTTTTTCAGGGCAGGAGATTCAGGGCAGGAGTTTCAGGACATGAGATTCAGGGCATGAGTTTCAGGGCAGGAGATTCAGGACAGGAATTTCAGGGCATGAGATTCAGGGCTGTGGTTTCACGGCTTGAGATTCAGGGCAGGTGTTTCAGGGCATGAGATTCAGGGCATGAGATTCAGAACAGGAGATTCAGGACAGGAGTTTCAGGGCAGGAATTTCAGGGCATGAGATTCAGAGCCTGAGTTTCAGGGCAGGAGATTCAGGGCTGGAGATTCAGATTATGAGATTCAGGGCAGGAGATTCATGGTATGAGATTTAGGGCTGTAGATTCAGGGCTGGAGAATCAGTGCATGAGATTCAGGGCTTCAGTTTCAGGGCTGGAGTTTCTGGGCAAATTTTCAGGGGATGGGTTTCAGGGCTTTAGTTTCAAGGCATGAGATTCAGGGCAGTAGTTTCAGGGCATGAGATTCAGGGCATGACTTTCAGAGCAGGAGATTCAGGGCTGGAGTTTCAGGGCATATGATTCAATGCATGAGTTTCAGGGCAGGAGATTCGGGACAGGAGTTTCAGGGCATGTGATTCGGGACATTAGTTTAAGGGCAGGAGATTCAGGGCAGGAGTTTCAGGACATGAGATTCAGGGCATGAGTTTCGGGGCAGGAGATTCAGGACACGATTTTCAGGGCATGAGATTCACGGCTGTGGTTTCACGTCTTGAGATTCAGGGCAGGAGTTTCAGAGCATGAGATTCTGGGCATGAGTTCCAGGTCAGGAGATTCAGGGCTGGAGTTTCAGGGCATGTGATTCAGGGCATGATTTTCAGGGCAGGAGATTCAGGACCGGAGTTTCAGTGCAGGAGTTTCATGGCATGTTATTCATGGCATTTTTTTCAGGGCAGGAGATTCAGGGCAGGAGTTTCAGGACATGAGATTCAGGGCATGAGTTTCAGGGCAGCAGATTCAGGACAGGAATTTCAGGGCATGAGATTCAGGGCTGTGGTTTCACGGCTTGAGATTCAGGGCAGGTGTTTCAGGGCATGAGATTCAGGGCATGAGATTCAGAACAGGAGATTCAGGACAGGAGTTTCAGGGCAGGAATTTCAGGGCATGAGATTCAGAGCCTGAGTTTCAGGGCAGGAGATTCAGGGCTGGAGATTCAGATTATGAGATTCAGGGCAGGAGATTCATGGTATGAGATTTAGGGCAGTAGATTCAGGGCTGGAGAATCAGTGCATGAGATTCAGGGCTTCAGTTTCAGGGCTGGAGTTTCTGGGCAAAACTTTCAGGGGATGAGTTTCAGGGCATTAGTTTCAAGGCATGAGATTCAGGGAGTCGTTTCAGGGCATAAGTTACAGGACATGAGTTTCAGGGCAGGAGCTTCAGGGCTGGAGTTTCAGGGTATATGATTCAGGGCAGGAGTTTCAGGGCAGGATATTTGTGGCAGGAGTTTCAGGGCAAGTGATTCAGGACATTACTTTAAGGGCAGGAGATTCAGGGCTGGAGTTTCAGGGCTGGAGATTCAGGGCATGCGATTCAGGGCAGGAGTTCAGAGCAGGAGATTCAGGACAGGAGTTTCAGGGCAGCAGATTCAGGGCAGGAGTTTCAGTGCAGGAGTTTCATGGCATGTGATTCATGGCATTTTTTTCAGGGCAGGAGATTCAGGGCAGGAGTTTCAGGACATGAGATTCAGGGCATGAGTTTCAGGGCAGGAGATTCAGGACACGATTTTCAGGGCATGAGATTCACGGCTGTGGTTTCACGTCTTGAGATTCAGGGCAGGAGTTTCAGAGCATGAGATTCTGGGCATGAGTTCCAGGTCAGGAGATTCAGGGCTGGAGTTTCAGGGCATGTGATTCAGGGCATGAGTTTCAGGGCAGGAGATTCAGGACCGGAGTTTCAGTGCAGGAGTTTCATGGCATGTTATTCATGGCATTTTTTTCAGGGCAGGAGATTCAGGGCAGGAGTTTCAGGACATGAGATTCAGGGCATGAGTTTCAGGGCAGGAGATTCAGGACAGGAGTTTCAGGGCTTGAGATTCAGGGCTGTGGTTTCACGGCTTGAGATTCAGGGCAGGTGTTTCAGGGCATGAGATTCAGGGCATGCGATTCAGAACAGGAGATTCAGGACAGGAGTTTCAGGGCAGGAATTTCAGGGCATGAGATTCAGAGCCTGAGTTTCAGGGCAGGAGATTCAGGGCAGGAGCTTCAGGGTATGAGATTTAGGGCAGTAGATTCAGGGCTGGAGAATCAGTGCATGAGATTCAGGGCTTCAGTTTCAGGGCTGGAGTTTCTGGGCAAAACTTTCAGGGAATGAGTTTCAGGGCATTAGTTTCAAGGCATGAGATTCAGGGCAGTCGTTTCAGGGCATGAGATACAGGGCATGAGTTTCAGGGCAGGAGATTCAAGGCTGGAGTTTCAGGGCAGGAGATTCAAGGTGTGAGATTCAGGGCAGGAGATTCAGGACCGGAGTTTCAGTGCAGGAGTTTCATGGCATGTTATTCATGGCATTTTTTTCAGGGCAGGAGATTCAGGGCAGGAGTTTCAGGACATGAGATTCAGGGCAT
This sequence comes from Mobula birostris, assembly GCF_030028105.1. Classification (NCBI taxonomy): domain Eukaryota; kingdom Metazoa; phylum Chordata; class Chondrichthyes; order Myliobatiformes; family Myliobatidae; genus Mobula; species Mobula birostris. The sequence continues at coordinate 11,550 of NW_027277964.1, forward strand.
GAGTTTCAGGGCAGGAGATTCAGGACAGGAATTTCAGGGCATGAGATTCAGGGCTGTGGTTTCACGGCTTGAGATTCAGGGCAGGTGTTTCAGGGCATGAGATTCAGGGCATGAGATTCAGAACAGGAGATTCAGGACAGGAGTTTCAGGGCAGGAATTTCAGGGCATGAGATTCAGAGCCTGAGTTTCAGGGCAGGAGATTCAGGGCTGGAGATTCAGATTATGAGATTCAGGGCAGGAGATTCATGGTATGAGATTTAGGGCTGTAGATTCAGGGCTGGAGAATCAGTGCATGAGATTCAGGGCTTCAGTTTCAGGGCTGGAGTTTCTGGGCAAAACTTTCAGGGGATGGGTTTCAGGGCTTTAGTTTCAAGGCATGAGATTCAGGGCAGTAGTTTCAGGGCATGAGATTCAGGGCATGACTTTCAGAGCAGGAGATTCAGGGCTGGAGTTTCAGGGCATATGATTCAATGCATGAGTTTCAGGGCAGGAGATTCGGGACAGGAGTTTCAGGGCATGTGATTCGGGGCATTAGTTTAAGGGCAGGAGATTCAAGGCTGGAGTTTCAGGGCAGGAGATTCAAGGTATGAGATTCAGGGCAGGAGATTCAGGGCATGAGATTCAGGGCATAAGATCAAGGGCATGAAATTCAGGGTATGAGTTTCAGGGTAGAAGATTCAGGGCAGGAGTTTCAGGGCAGGAGATTCAGGGCATGAGTTTCAGGGCAGGTGTTTCAGTGCAGGAGATTCAGGGTAGGAGTTTCAGGGCATGTGATTCAGGGCATGAGTTCCAGGTCAGGAGATTCAGGGCTGGAGTTTCAGGGCATGTGATTCAGGGCATGAGTTTCAGGGCAGGAGATTCAGGACAGGAGTTTCAGTGCAGGAGTTTCATGGCATGTGATTCATGGCATTTTTTTCAGGGCAGGAGATTCAGGGCAGGAGTTTCAGGACATGAGATTCAGGGCATGAGTTTCAGGGCAGGAGATTCAGGTCAGGAGTTTCAGGGCATGTGATTCAGGGCTGTGGTTTCACGGCTTGAGATTCAGGGCAGGTGTTTCAGGGCATGAGATTCAGGGCATCAGATTCAGAACAGGAGATTCAGGACAGGAGTTTCAGGGCAGGAATTTCAGTGCATGAGATTCAGAGCCTGAGTTTCAGGGCAGGAGATTCAGGGCTGGAGATTCAGATTATGAGATTCAGGGCAGGAGATTCAGGGTATGAGATTCAGGGTTCAGTTTCAGGGCTGGAGTTTCTGGGCAAAACTTTCAGGGGATGAGTTTCAGGGCATTAGATTTAAGGCATGAGATTCTGGGCAGTAGTTTCAGGGCATGAGATTCAGGGCATGACTTTCAGAGCAGGAGATTCAGGGCTGGAGTTTCAGGGCATATGTTTCAATGCATGAGTTTCAGGGCAGGCGATTCAGGTCAGGAGTTTCAGGACATGAGATTCAGGGCATGTGTTTCAGGGCCTGAGTTTCAGGGCAGGAGATTCAGGTTATGAGATTCAGGGCAGGAGATTCAGGGTATGAGTTTCAGGGCAGGAGATTCAGGGCTGGCGATTCAGGTCAGGAGATTCAGGGCATGAGATTCAGGGCATGTGTTTCAGGGCCTGAGTTTCAGGGCAGGAGATTCAGGTTATGAGATTCAGGGCAGGAGATTCAGGTTATGAGATTTAGGGCAGTAGATTCAGGGCTTAAGATTCAGGGCATGAGATTCAGGGCTTCAGTTTCAGGCCTGGAGTTTCTGGGCAAAACTTTCAGGGGATGAGTTTCAGGGCATTAGTTTCAAGGCATGAGATTCAGTGCAGTCGTTTCAGGGCATGAGATACAAGGCATGAGTTTCAGGGCAGGAGATTCAGGGCTGGAGTTTCAGGGCATATGATTCAGGGCATGATTTTCAGGGCAGGATATTCGGGGCAGGAGTTTCAGGGCATGTGATTCATTACATTACTTTAAGGGCAGGATTTCAGGGCTGGAGATTAAGGGCTGGAGATTCAGGGCATGAGATTCAGGGCAGGAGTTCAGAGCAGGAGATTCAGGACAGGAGTTTCAGGGCAGCAGATTCAGGGCAGGAGTTTCAGTGCAGGGGTTTCATGGCGTCTGATTCATGGCATATTTTTCAGGGCAGGAGTTTCAGGACATGAGATTCAGGGCATGAGTTTCAGGGCAGGAGATTCAGGACAGGAGTTTCAGGGCATGAGATTCAAGGCTTCAGTTTCAGGGCTGGAGTTTCTGGGCAAAACTTTCAGGGGATGAGTTTTAGGGCATTAGTTTCAAGGCATGAGATTCAGGGCAGTAGTTTCAGGGCATGAGATTCACGGCTGTGGTTTCACGGCTTGAGATTCAGGGCAGGTGTTTCAGGGCATGAGATTCAGGGCATGAGATTCAGAGCAGGAGATTCAGGACAGGAGTTTCAGGGCAGGAGTTTCAGGGCATGAGATTCAGGGCCTGAGTTTCAGGGCAGGAGATTCAGGACAGGAGATTCAGGTTATGACATTCAGGGCAGGAGATTCAGGGTATGAGATTCAGGGCAGTAGATTCAGGGCTGGAGATTCAGGGCAGGAGTTTCAGGGCATGAGATTCAGGGTATGAGTTTCAGGGCAGGTGTTTCAGTGCAGGAGATTCAGGGTAGGAGTTTCAGGGCATGAGATTCAGGGCATGAGTTTCAGGGCAGGAGATTCAGGACAGGAGTTTCAGGGCATGAGATTCAGGGCTTCAGTTTCAGGGCTGGAGTTTCTGGGCAAAACTTTCAGGGGATGAGTTTCAGGGCATTAGTTTCAAGTCATGAGATTCAGGGCAGTCGTTTCAGGGCATGAGATTCAGGGTATGAGTTTCAGGGTAGGAGATTCAGGGCTGGAGCTTCAGGGCATATGATTCAGGGCATGAGTTTCAGGGCAGGAGATTCGGGGCAGAAGTTTCAGGGCATGTGATTCAGGACATTAGTTTAAGGGCAGGAGATTCAGGGCTGGAGATTCAGATTATGAGATTCAGGCAGGTGATTCAGGGTATGAGATTTAGGGCAGTAGATTCAGGGCTGGAGAATCAGTGCATGAGATTCAGCGCTTCAGTTTCAGGGCTGGAGTTTCTGGGCAAAACTTTCAGGGGATGAGTTTCAGGGCATTAGTTTCAAGGCATGAGATTCAGGGCAGTAGTTTCAGGGCATGAGATTCAGGGCATGACTTTCAGAGCAGGAGATTCAGGGCTGGAGTTTCAGGGCATATGATTCAATGTATGAGTTTCAGGGCAGGAGATTCGGGGCAGGAGCTTCAGGGCATGTGATTCGGGGCATTAGTTTAAGGCCGGAGATTCAGGGCTGGAGTTTCAGGGCAGGAGATTCAGGGCAGGAGATTCAGGTCAGGAGATTCAGGGCATGAGTTTCAGGGCCTGAGTTTCAGGGCAGGAGATTCAGGTTATGAGATTCAGGGTATGAGATTCAGGGCAGGAGTTTCAGGGCATGAGATTCATGACAGGATTTTTAGGGCAGGCGATTCAGGGCAGCAGTTTCAAGGTATGAGATTCAGGGCATGAGATTCAGGACATGAGTTTCAGGGCAGGAGATTCAGGGCAGGAGATTCAGGGCAGGAGTTTCAGGGCATGAGATTCAGGGCATGAGTTTCAGGGCAGGAGATCCAGGGCAGGAGTTCAAGGCATGAGATTCAGGGCAGTCGTTTCAGGGCATGAGATACAGGGCATGAGTTTCAGGGCAGGAGATTCAGGGCTGGAGTTTCAGGGCATATGATTCAGGGCATGATTTTCAGGGCAGGATATTCGGGGCAGGAGTTTCAGGGCATGTGATTCCGGACATTACTTTAAGGGCAGGATTTCAGGGCTGGAGTTTCAGGGCTGGAGATTCAGGGCCTGAGATTCAGGGCAGATGTTCAGAGCAGGAGATTCAGGACAGGAGTTTCAGGGCAGCAGATTCAGGGCAGGAGTTTCAGTGCAGGAGTTTCATGGCGTTTGATTCATGGCATTTTTTTCAGGGCAGGAGATTCGGGACAGGAGTTTCAGGGCATGTGATTCGGGGCATTAGTTTAAGGGCAGGAGATTCAAGGCTGGAGTTTCAGGCAGGAGATTCAAGGTATGGGATTCAGGGCAGGAGATTCAGGGCATGAGATTCAGGGCATGAGATCAAGGGCATGAAATTCAGGGTATGAGTTTCAGGGTAGAAGATTCAGGGCAGGAGTTTCAGGGCAGGAGATTCAGGGCATGAGTTTCAGGGCAGGTGTTTCAGTGCAGGAGATTCAGGGTAGGAGTTTCAGGGCATGTGATTCAGGGCATGAGTTCCAGGTCAGGAGATTCAGGGCTGGAGTTTCAGGGCATGTGATTCAGGGCATGAGTTTCAGGGCAGGAGATTCAGGACAGGAGTTTCAGTGCAGGAGTTTCATGGCATGTGATTCATGGCATTTTTTTCAGGGCAGGAGATTCAGGGCAGGAGTTTCAGGACATGAGATTCAGGGCATGAGTTTCAGGGCAGGAGATTCAGGTCAGGAGTTTCAGGGCATGTGATTCAGGGCTGTGGTTTCACGGCTTGAGATTCAGGGCAGGTGTTTCAGGGCATGAGATTCAGGGCATCAGATTCAGAACAGGAGATTCAGGACAGGAGTTTCAGGGCAGGAATTTCAGTGCATGAGATTCAGAGCCTGAGTTTCAGGGCAGGAGATTCAGGGCTGGAGATTCAGATTATGAGATTCAGGGCAGGAGATTCAGGGTATGAGATTCAGGGTTCAGTTTCAGGGCTGGAGTTTCTGGGCAAAACTTTCAGGGGATGAGTTTCAGGGCATTAGATTTAAGGCATGAGATTCTGGGCAGTAGTTTCAGGGCATGAGATTCAGGGCATGACTTTCAGAGCAGGAGATTCAGGGCTGGAGTTTCAGGGCATATGATTCAATGCATGAGTTTCAGGGCAGGCGATTCAGGTCAGGAGTTTCAGGACATGAGATTCAGGGCATGTGTTTCAGGGCCTGAGTTTCAGGGCAGGAGATTCAGGTTATGAGATTCAGGGCAGGAGATTCAGGGTATGAGTTTCAGGGCAGGAGATTCAGGGCTGGCGATTCAGGTCAGGAGATTCAGGGCATGAGATTCAGGGCATGTGTTTCAGGGCCTGAGTTTCAGGGCAGGAGATTCAGGTTATGAGATTCAGGGCAGGAGATTCAGGTTATGAGATTTAGGGCAGTAGATTCAGGGCTTAAGATTCAGGGCATGAGATTCAGGGCTTCAGTTTCAGGCCTGGAGTTTCTGGGCAAAACTTTCAGGGGATGAGTTTCAGGGCATTAGTTTCAAGGCATGAGATTCAGTGCAGTCGTTTCAGGGCATGAGATACAAGGCATGAGTTTCAGGGCAGGAGATTCAGGGCTGGAGTTTCAGGGCATATGATTCAGGGCATGATTTTCAGGGCAGGATATTCGGGGCAGGAGTTTCAGGGCATGTGATTCATTACATTACTTTAAGGGCAGGATTTCAGGGCTGGAGATTAAGGGCTGGAGATTCAGGGCATGAGATTCAGGGCAGGAGTTCAGAGCAGGAGATTCAGGACAGGAGTTTCAGGGCAGCAGATTCAGGCAGGAGTTTCAGTGCAGGGGTTTCATGGCGTCTGATTCATGGCATATTTTTCAGGGCAGGAGTTTCAGGACATGAGATTCAGGGCATGAGTTTCAGGGCAGGAGATTCAGGACAGGAGTTTCAGGGCATGAGATTCAAGGCTTCAGTTTCAGGGCTGGAGTTTCTGGGCAAAACTTTCAGGGGATGAGTTTTAGGGCATTAGTTTCAAGGCATGAGATTCAGGGCAGTAGTTTCAGGGCATGAGATTCACGGCTGTGGTTTCACGGCTTGAGATTCAGGGCAGGTGTTTCAGGGCATGAGATTCAGGGCATGAGATTCAGAGCAGGAGATTCAGGACAGGAGTTTCAGGGCAGGAGTTTCAGGGCATGAGATTCAGGGCCTGAGTTTCAGGGCAGGAGATTCAGGACAGGAGATTCAGGTTATGACATTCAGGGCAGGAGATTCAGGGTATGAGATTCAGGGCAGTAGATTCAGGGCTGGAGATTCAGGGCAGGAGTTTCAGGGCATGAGATTCAGGGTATGAGTTTCAGGGCAGGTGTTTCAGTGCAGGAGATTCAGGGTAGGAGTTTCAGGGCATGAGATTCAGGGCATGAGTTTCAGGGCAGGAGATTCAGGACAGGAGTTTCAGGGCATGAGATTCAGGGCTTCAGTTTCAGGGCTGGAGTTTCTGGGCAAAACTTTCAGGGGATGAGTTTCAGGGCATTAGTTTCAAGGCATGAGATTCAGGGCAGTCGTTTCAGGGCATGAGATTCAGGGTATGAGTTTCAGGGTAGGAGATTCAGGGCTGGAGCTTCAGGGCATATGATTCAGGGCATGAGTTTCAGGGCAGGAGATTCGGGGCAGAAGTTTCAGGGCATGTGATTCAGGACATTAGTTTAAGGGCAGGAGATTCAGGGCTGGAGATTCAGATTATGAGATTCAGGCAGGTGATTCAGGGTATGAGATTTAGGGCAGTAGATTCAGGGCTGGAGAATCAGTGCATGAGATTCAGCGCTTCAGTTTCAGGGCTGGAGTTTCTGGGCAAAACTTTCAGGGGATGAGTTTCAGGACATTAGTTTCAAGGCATGAGATTCAGGGCAGTAGTTTCAGGGCATGAGATTCAGGGCATGACTTTCAGAGCAGGAGATTCAGGGCTGGAGTTTCAGGGCATATGATTCAATGTATGAGTTTCAGGGCAGGAGATTCGGGGCAGGAGCTTCAGGGCATGTGATTCGGGGCATTAGTTTAAGGCCGGAGATTCAGGGCTGGAGTTTCAGGGCAGGAGATTCAGGGCAGGAGATTCAGGTCAGGAGATTCAGGGCATGAGTTTCAGGGCCTGAGTTTCAGGGCAGGAGATTCAGGTTATGAGATTCAGGGTATGAGATTCAGGGCAGGAGTTTCAGGGCATGAGATTCATGACAGGATTTTTAGGGCAGGCGATTCAGGGCAGCAGTTTCAAGGTATGAGATTCAGGGCATGAGATTCAGGACATGAGTTTCAGGGCAGGAGATTCAGGGCAGGAGATTCAGGGCAGGAGTTTCAGGGCATGAGATTCAGGGCATGAGTTTCAGGGCAGGAGATCCAGGGCAGGAGTTCAAGGCATGAGATTCAGGGCAGTCGTTTCAGGGCATGAGATACAGGGCATGAGTTTCAGGGCAGGAGATTCAGGGCTGGAGTTTCAGGGCATATGATTCAGGGCATGATTTTCAGGGCAGGATATTCGGGGCAGGAGTTTCAGGGCATGTGATTCCGGACATTACTTTAAGGGCAGGATTTCAGGGCTGGAGTTTCAGGGCTGGAGATTCAGGGCCTGAGATTCAGGGCAGATGTTCAGAGCAGGAGATTCAGGACAGGAGTTTCAGGGCAGCAGATTCAGGGCAGGAGTTTCAGTGCAGGAGTTTCATGGCGTTTGATTCATGGCATTTTTTTCAGGGCAGGAGATTCAGGGCAGGAGTTTCAGGACATGAGATTCAGGGCATGAGTTTCAGGGCAGGAGATTCAGGACAGGATTTTCAGGGCATGAGATTCAGGGCTGTGGTTACACGGCTTGAGATTCCGGGCAGGTGTTTCAGGGCATGAGATTCAGAACAGGAGATTCAGGGCAGGAGATTCAGGCTGGAGATTCAGATTATGAGATTCAGGGTATGAGATTTAGGGCAGTAGATTCAGGGCTGGAGAATCACTGCATGAGATTCAGGGCTTCAGTTTCAGGGCTGGAGTTTCTGGGCAAAACTTTCAGGGGATGAGTTTCAAGGCATTAGTTTCAAGGCATGTGATTGAGGGCAGTAGTTTCAGGGCATGAGATTCAGGGCATGACTTTCAGAGCAGGAGATTCAGGGCTGGAGTTTCAGGGCATATGATTCAATGTATGAGTTTCAGGGCAGGAGATTCGGGGCAGGAGTTTCAGGGCATGTGATTCGGGGCATTAGTTTAAGGCAGGAGATTCAGGGCTGGAGTTTCAGGGCAGGAGTTTCAGGGCAGGAGATTCAAGGCTGGAGTTTCAGGGCATGAGATTCAGGGCATGAGTTTCAGGGCCTGAGTTTCGGGGCAGGAGACTCAGGATATGAGATTTAGGGCAGTAGATTCAGGGCTGGAGATTCAGGGCATGAGATTCAGGGCTTCAGTTTCAGGGCTGGAGTTTCTGGGCAAAACTTTCAGGATATGAGTTTCAGGGCATTAGTTTCAAGGCATGTGATTCAGGGCAGTAGTTTCAGGGCATGAGATTCAGGGCATGACTTTCAGAGCAGGAGATTCAGGGCTGGAGTTTCAGGGCATGAGATTCAGGGCAAGAGCTTCAGGGCAGGAGATTCAGGGCAAGTGATTCAGTGCAGGAGTTTCAGAGCATGAGATTCTGGGCATGACTTCCAGGTCAGGAGATTCAGGGCTGGAGTTTCAGGGCATGTGATTCAGGGCATGAGTTTCAGGACAGGAGATTCAGGACAGGAGTTTCAGTGCAGGAGTTTCATGGCATGTGATTCATGGCATTTTTTTCAGGGCAGGAGATTCAGGACAGGAGTTTCAGGACATGAGATTCAGGGCATGAGTTTCAGGGCAGGAGATTCAGGACAGGAGTTTCAGGGCTTGAGATTCAGGGCTGTGGTTTCACGGCTTGAGATTCAGGGCAGGTGTTTCAGGGCATGAGATTCAGGGCATGAGATTCAGAACAGGAGATTCAGGACAGGAGTTTCAGGGCAGGAATTTCAGGGCATGAGATTCAGAGCCTGAGTTTCAGGGCAGGAGATTCAGGGCAGGAGATTCAGGGTATGAGATTTAGGGCAGTAGATTCAGGGCTGGAGAATCAGTGCATGAGATTCAGGGCTTCAGTTTCAGGGCTGGAGTTTCTGGGCAAAACTTTCAGGGAATGAGTTTCAGGGCATTAGTTTCAAGGCATGAGATTCAGGGCAGTCGTTTCAGGGCATGAGATACAGGGCATGAGTTTCAGGGCAGGAGATTCAGGGCTGGAGTTTCAGGGCATATGATTCAGGGCATAATTTTCAGGGCAGGATATTCGGGGCAGGAGTTTCAGGGCATGTGATTCAGGACATTACTTTAAGGGCAGGAGATTCAGGGCTGGAGTTTCAGGGCTGGAGATTCAGGGCATGAGATTCAGGGCAGGAGTTCAGAGCAGGAGATTCAGGACCGGAGTTTCAGGGCAGCAGATTCAGGGCAGGAGTTTCAGTGCAGGAGTTTCATGGCATGTGATTCATGGCATTTTTTTCAGGGCAGGAGATTCAGGGCAGGAGTTTCAGGACATGAGATTCAGGGCATGAGTTTCAGGGCAGGAGATTCAGGGCAGGAGATTCTGGTTATGAGATTCAGGGCTGGAGATTCAGGGCATGAGATTCAGGGCTTCAGTGTCAGGGCTGGAGTTTCTGGGCAAAACTTTCGGGGGATGAGTTTTAGAGCATTAGTTTCAAGGCATGAGATTCAGGGCAGTAGTTTCAGGGCATGAGATTCACGGCTGTGGTTTCACGGCTTGAGATTCAGGGCAGGTGTTTCAGGGCATGAGATTCAGGGCATGAGATTCAGAGCAGGAGATGCAGGACAGGAGTTTCAGGGCAGGAGTTTCAGGGCATGAGATTCAGAGCCTGAGTTTCAGGGCAGGAGATTCAGGTTATGAGATTCAGGGCAGGAGATTCAGGGTATGAGATTCAGGCTGGAGATTCAGGGTATGAGATTTAGGGCAGTAGATTCAGGGCTGGAGAATCAGTGCATGAGAATCAGGGCTTCAGTTTCAGAGCTGGAGTTTCTGGGCAAAACGTTCAGGGGATGAGTTTCAAGGCATTAGTTTCAAGGCATGTGATTCAGGGCAGTAGTTTCAGGGCATGAGATTCAGGGCATGACTTTCAGAGCAGGAGATTCAGGGCTGGAGTTTCAGGGCATATGATTCAATGTATGAGTTTCAGGGCAGGAGATTCGGGGCAGGAGTTTCAGGGCATGTGATTCGGGGCATTAGTTTAAGGCAGGAGATTCAGGGCTGGAGTTTCAGGGCAGGAGATTCAGGGCAGGAGATTCAGGTCAGGAGATTCAGGGCATGAGATTCAGGGCATGCGTTTCAAGGCCTGAGTTTCAGGGCAGGAGATTCAGGTTATGAGATTCAGGGCAGGAGATTCAGGGTATGAGATTTAGGGCAGTGGATTCAAGGCATGAGTTTCAGTTCAGGTCTTTCAATGCAGGAGATTCAGGACATGAGATTCAGGGCAGGAGTTCAGGGCATGAGATTCAGGGCATGAGTGTCAGGGCAGGAGATTCAGGGCATGCGATTCAGGGCCGGAGTTTCATGGTTGGAGATTCAGGGCAGGAGATTCAGTGCTGGAGTTTTAGGGCATGGGATTCAGGGCAGGAGTTTCAGGGCATGAGATTCAGGACAGGATTTTTAGGGCAGGAGATTCAGGGCAGCAGTTTCAAGTTATGAGATTCAGGGCATGAGATTCAGGACATGAGTTTCAGGGCAGGAGATTCAGGGCAGGAGATTCAGGGCAGGAGTTTCAGGGCATGAGATTCAGGGCATGAGTTTCAGGGCAGGTGTTTCAGTGCAGCAGATTCAGGGAAGGAGTTTCAGGGCATGAGATTCAGGGCAAGAGCTTCAGGGCAGGAGATTCAGGGCAAGTGATTCAGTGCAGGAGTTTCAG
>NW_027277965.1:0-22202 GCF_030028105.1 Mobula birostris
GTATGCGAAAACACAGCGATATAGGGGAAGTTATGAGAGGTGCGTGAAAACACAGTGATATAGGTGAAGGTATGAAAGGAGTGCGAAAACAGGGTGATATAGGGCAAGTTATGAGAGGTGCGTGAAAACCCAGCAATATAGGGGACGTTATGAGATGTGCATGAAAACACGGTGATATAGGGGAAGATATGAGAGGTGTGTGAAGGCAGAGCGATATAGAGAATGTTATGGGAGGTGCACGAATACACAGCGAAATAGGGGACGTTATGAGATGTGCATGAAAACACAGCGATATACGGGAAGGTATGAGAGGTGCACGAAAACGCAGCGATATAAGGGAAGGTATAGGAGATGCGCGAAAACAGGGCGATATTGGGGAAGGTATGAGGGGTGCACAAAAACACAGCGATATAGGGGAAGGTATGAGAGGTGCGCGAAAGCACACCGATATAGGGGATGCTATGGGAGGTGCGGGAAAACACAGTAATATAGTGGACGGTATGAGATGTGAATAAAAACACGGCGATATAGGGGAAGGTATGAGAGGTGCACGAAAACAGCGATATAGGTGAAGGAATGGGAGGTGCGCGAAAATAGGGCGATATAGGTGAAGGAATGGGATGTGCGCTAAAACAGGGCGATGTAGGGGAAGGTATGAGAGGTGCGCGATTGCGCAGCGATATAGGGGATGCTATGGGAGGTGCGTGAATACACAGCGATATAGGGGACGTGATGAGATGTGCATGAAAATGCAACGAAATTAGTGAAGGTATGAGAGGTGCACGAAAACACAGCGATATAGGGGAGGGTGTGAGAGGTGCGCGAAAGCACAGCGAATTGGTGGACGGTTTGAGATGTGCATGAATACACGGCGATAGGCGGGAAACCATGAGAGGTGCGCGAAAAAACAGCGATATTGGGGAAGTTATGAGAGGTGCATGAAAACCAGCGATATAGTGGACCTTATGAGATGTGCATGAAAACACGGCGATAGACGGGAAACCATGAGAGGTGTGCGAAAACACAGCAATATAGGGAAGATATGAGAGGTGCGTGAAAACACAGTGATATAGGTGAAGGTATGAGTGGAGTGCGAAAACAGGGCGATATAGGGGAAGTTATGAGAGATGCGTGAAAATCCAGCAATATAGGGGACGTTATGAGATGTGCATGAAAACACGGCGATATTAGGGAAGGTATGAGAGGTGCGCAAAAACACAGCGATGTAGGCGAAGCCATGGGAGGTGCGCGGGAAATAGGGCGATATAGGGGAAGCTATGAGAGGTGCGCGAATACACAGCGATATAGGGGACGTTATGAGATGTGCATAACAATACAGCGATATAGGGGAAGTTATGAGAGGTGCGCAACAACACGGCGATGTAGGGGAAGCTAGAGAGGTGAGCAATAACACAGTGATAAAGGTGAATCTATGGGATGTGCGCGAAAAGACAGCGATATAGGGGAAGGTATGGAAGGTACTCGAAAACAGGGTGATATAGATGAAGTTATGAGAGGTATGCGAAGGCACAGCAATATAGGGGATGCTATGGAAGGTGCGCAAAAACACAGTGATATAGGGGAAGACATGAGAGGTGCGCGAAAACAGGGCAATATAGTGGAAGCTATGAGAGGTGTGCTAAAACCCGGCGATACAGGCGAAGCTATGAGAGGTGAGCAATATCACAGCGATAAAGGTGAATCTATGGGATGTGTGCGAAAAGACATCGATATAGGGGACGGTATGAGATGTGCATGAATACACGGCGATAGTCGAGAATCCATGAGAGGTGTGTGAAAACACAGTGATATAGGGGAAGTTATGAGAGGTGCGCAAAAACAGGGAGATATAGGGGAAGTTATGAGAGGTGCGTGAAAACCCAGCAATATAGGGGACGTTATGAGATGTGCATGAAAACACGGCGATATAGGGGAAGGTATGAGAAGTGCACGAAGGCACAGCGATATAGGGGATGCTATGGGAGGTGCGCGAAAACACAGTGATATAGGGGACGGTATGAGATGTGTATGAAAACACGGCGATATATGGGAAGCTATGAGAGGTGCATGAAAACACGGCGATTATGGGAAAGAATGAGAGGTGCGCGAAAACTTGGCATGACAGACGAATGCATGAGAGGCGCGAGAAAACACAGTGATGTAGGGGAAGACATGAGTTGCGCGCAAAAGCAGGGCGATGCAGGGGAAGGTATGAGAGGTGCGCAAAAGCACAGCGATATAGGGGACGCAATGGGACGTGCGCGAAAACACAGTGATATAGGGGAATGTATGAGAGATGTGTGAGAACACGGCAAGATAGGGGAAATTATGAGAGGTGCACGAAAACACGGCGATACGGGAGAATGTATCAGATGTGCGAGAAAACACAGTGATATAGGGGAAGTAATGAGAGGAGCGAAAACATAGCGATCTCGGTGAAGACATGAGAGGTGCACGAAAACATGGCGATATAGGGGAAGCTATGAGAGGTGAGCAAAAACACGGCGATACAGGGGAAGCTATGAGAAGTGAACAATAACACAGCGATAAAGGTGAATCTATTGGATGTGCGCGAAAAGACAGCGATATAGGGGAAGGTATGAGAGGTGCGCAATGCACAGCGATATAGGGGATGCTATGGGAGGTGCGTGAATACACAGCGGTATAGGGGACGTGATGATATGTGCATGAAAACGCATCGATATTAGGGAAGGTATGAGAGGTGCACAAAAACACAGCGATATAGGAGAAGTTATGAGAGGTGTGTGAAAACACAGTGATATAGGGGAAGGTATGAAAGGTGCATGAAAACACAGCGATATAGGGGAAGGAATGGGAGATGCACGAAAACAGGGCGATATAGGGGATGGTATGAGAGGTACGCGAAGGCACAGCGATATAGGAGATACTATGGCAGGTGCGTGAATGCACAGCGATATGGGGAATGTGATGAGATGTGCATGAAAATGCAACGATATTAGTGAAGGTATGAGAGGTGCACAAAAACACAGCGATACAGGGGAAGGTATGAGAGGTGCACGAAAGCACAGCGATATACAGGACGGTATGAGATGTGCATGAATGCACGGCGATAGACGGGAAACCATGAGAGGTATGCGAAAACACAGCGATATAGGGGAAGTTATGAGAGGTGCGTGAAAACACAGTGATATAGGTGAAGGTATGAAAGGAGTGCGAAAACAGGGTGATATAGGGGAAGTTATGAGAGGTGCGTGAAAACCCAGCAATATAGGGGACGTTATGAGATGTGCATGAAAACACGGTGATATAGGGGAAGGTATGAGAGGTGTGTGAAGGCAGAGCGATATAGAGAATGTTATGGGAGGTGTGCTAAAACCCGGCGATACAGGCGAAGCTATGAGAGGTGAGCAATATCACAGCGATAAAGGTGAATCTATGGGATGTGTGCGAAAAGACATCGATATAGGGGACGGTATGAGATGTGCATGAATACATGGCGATAGTCGAGAATCCATGAGAGGTGTGAGAAAACACAGTGATATAGGGGAAGTTATGAGAGGTGCGCAAAAACAGGGAGATATAGGGGAAGTTATGAGAGGTGCGTGAAAACCCAGCAATATAGGGGATGTTATGAGATGTGCATGAAAACACGGCGATATAGGGGAAGGTATGAGAAGTGTACGAAGGCACAGCGATATAGGGGATGCTATGGGAGGTGCGCGAAAACACAGTGATGTAGGGGACGGTATGAGATGTGTATGAAAACATGGCGATATATGGGAAGCTATGAGAGGTGCATGAAAACACGGCGATATATGGGAAAGAATGAGAGGTGCGCGAAAACTTGGCATGACAGGCGAATGCATGAGAGGCGCGAGAAAACACAGCGATGTAGGGGAAGACATGAGATGCGCGCAAAAACAGGGCGATGCAGGGGAAGGTATGAGAGGTGCGCGAAAGCACAGCGATATAGGGGACGCAATGGGACGTGCGCAAAGGCACAGTGATATAGGGGAAGGTATGAGAGATGTGCGAGAACACGGCGAGATAGGGGAAATTATGAGAGGTGCGCGAAAACACGGCGATACGGGAGAATGTATCAGATGTGTGAGAAAACACAGCGATATAGGGGAAGTAATGAGAGGAGCGAAAACATAGCAATCTCGGTGAAGACATGAGAGGTGCGCGAAAACATGGCAATATAGGGGAAGCTATGAGAGGTGTGTGAAAACACAGCGATATAGGGGAAGGTATGAGAGGTGCACGAAAACAGCGATATAGGTGAAGGAATGGGAGGTGCGCGAAAATAGGGCGATATAGGTGAAGGAATGGGATGTGCGCTAAAACAGGGCGATGTAGGGGAAGGTATGAGAGGTGCGCGATTGCGCAGCGATATAGGGGATGCTATGGGAGGTGCGTGAATACACAGCGATATAGGGGACGTGATGAGATGTGCATGAAAATGCAACGAAATTAGTGAAGGTATGAGAGGTGCACGAAAACACAGCGATATAGGGGAGGGTGTGAGAGGTGCGCGAAAGCACAGCGATTTGTTGGATGGTTTGAGATGTGCATGAATACACGGCGATAGACGGGAAACCATGAGAGGTGTGCGAAAAAACAGCGATATTGGGGAAGTTATGAGAGGTGCATGAAAACCCAGCGATATAGTGGACCTTATGAGATGTGCATGAAAACACGGCGATAGACGGGAAACCATGAGAGGTGTGCGAAAACACAGCAATATAGGGGAAGTTATGAGAGGTGCGTGAAAACACAGTGATATAGGTGAAGGTATGAGTGGAGTGCGAAAACAGGGCGATATAGGGGAAGTTATGAGAGATGCGTGAAAATCCAGCAATATAAGGGACGTTATGAGATGTGCATGAAAACACGGCGATATTAGGGAAGGTATGAGAGGTGCGCAAAAACACAGCGATATAGGGGACGTTATGAGATGTGCATAACAATACAGCGATATAGGGGAAGTTATGAGAGGTGCGCAACAACACGGCGATGTAGGGGAAGCTAGAGAGGTGAGCAATAACACAGTGATAAAGGTGAATCTATGGGATGTGCGCGAAAAGACAGCGATATAGGGGAAGGTATGAAAGGTGCGCAAGGCACAGCGATATAGGGGAAGGTATGGAAGGTACTCGAAAACAGGGTGATATAGATGAAGTTATGAGAGGTATGCGAAGGCACAGCAATATAGGGGATGCTATGGAAGGTGCGCAAAATCACAGTGATATAGGGGAAGACATGAGAGGTGCGCGAAAACAGGGCAATATAGTGGAAGCTATGAGAGGTGTGCTAAAACCCGGCGATACAGGCGAAGCTATGAGAGGTGAGCAATATCACAGCGATAAAGGTGAATCTATGGGATGTGTGCGAAAAGACATCGATATAGGGGACGGTATGAGATGTGCATGAATACACGGCGATAGTCGAGAATCCATGAGAGGTGTGTGAAAACACAGTGATATAGGGGAAGTTATGAGAGGTGCGCAAAAACAGGGAGATATAGGGGAAGTTATGAGAGGTGCGTGAAAACCCAGCAATATAGGGGACGTTATGAGATGTGTATGAAAACATGGCGATATATGGGAAGCTATGAGAGGTGCATGAAAACACGGCGATTATGGGAAAGAATGAGAGGTGCGCGAAAACTTGGCATGACAGGCGAATGCATGAGAGGCGCGAGAAAACACAGTGATGTAGGGGGAGACATGAGATGCGCGCAAAAACAGGGCGATGCAGGGGAATGTATGAGAGGTGCGCAAAAGCACAGCGATATAGGGGACGCAATGGGACGTGCGCGAAAACACAGTGATATAGGGGAATGTATGAGAGATGTGTGAGAACACGGCAAGATAGGGTAAATTATGAGAGGTGCACGAAAACACGGCGATACGGGAGAATGTATCAGATGTGCGAGAAAACACAGCGATATAGGGGAAGTAATGAGAGGAGCGAAAACATAGCGATCTCGGTGAAGACATGAGAGGTGCACGAAAACATGGCGATACAGGGGAAGCTATGAGAAGTGAACAATAACACAGCGATAAAGGTGAATCTATTGGATGTGCGCGAAAAGACAGCGATATAGGGGAAGGTATGAGAGGTGCGTAATGCACAGCGATATAGGGGATGCTATGGGAGGTGCGTGAATACACAGCGATATAGGGGACGTGATGATATGTGCATGAAAACGCATCGATATTAGGGAAGGTATGAGAGGTGCACAAAAACACAGCGATATAGGAGAAGTTATGAGAGGTGTGTGAAAACACAGTGATATAGGGGAAGGTATGAAAGGTGCACGAAAACACAGCGATATAGGGGAAGGAATGGGAGATGCACGAAAACAGGGCGATATAGGGGAAGGTATGAGAGGTACGCGAAGGCACAGCGATATAGGAGATACTATGGCAGGTGCGTGAATGCACAGCGATATGGGGAATGTGATGAGATGTGCATGAAAATGCAACGATATTAGTGAAGGTATGAGAGGTGCACAAAAACACAGCGATACAGGGGAAGGTATGAGAGGTGCGCGAAAGCACAGCGATATACGGGACGGTATGAGATGTGCATGAATGCACGGCGATAGACGGGAAACCATGAGAGGTATGCGAAAACACAGCGATATAGGGGAAGTTATGAGAGGTGCGTGAAAACACAGTGATATAGGTGAAGGTATGAAAGGAGTGCGAAAACAGGGTGATATAGGGCAAGTTATGAGAGGTGCGTGAAAACCCAGCAATATAGGGGACGTTATGAGATGTGCATGAAAACACGGTGATATAGGGGAAGATATGAGAGGTGTGTGAAGGCAGAGCGATATAGAGAATGTTATGGGAGGTGCACGAATACACAGCGAAATAGGGGACGTTATGAGATGTGCATGAAAACACAGCGATATACGGGAAGGTATGAGAGGTGCACGAAAACGCAGCGATATAAGGGAAGGTATAGGAGATGCGCGAAAACAGGGCGATATTGGGGAAGGTATGAGGGGTGCACAAAAACACAGCGATATAGGGGAAGGTATGAGAGGTGCGCGAAAGCACACCGATATAGGGGATGCTATGGGAGGTGCGGGAAAACACAGTAATATAGTGGACGGTATGAGATGTGAATAAAAACACGGCGATATAGGGGAAGGTATGAGAGGTGCACGAAAACAGCGATATAGGTGAAGGAATGGGAGGTGCGCGAAAATAGGGCGATATAGGTGAAGGAATGGGATGTGCGCTAAAACAGGGCGATGTAGGGGAAGGTATGAGAGGTGCGCGATTGCGCAGCGATATAGGGGATGCTATGGGAGGTGCGTGAATACACAGCGATATAGGGGACGTGATGAGATGTGCATGAAAATGCAACGAAATTAGTGAAGGTATGAGAGGTGCACGAAAACACAGCGATATAGGGGAGGGTGTGAGAGGTGCGCGAAAGCACAGCGAATTGGTGGACGGTTTGAGATGTGCATGAATACACGGCGATAGGCGGGAAACCATGAGAGGTGCGCGAAAAAACAGCGATATTGGGGAAGTTATGAGAGGTGCATGAAAACCCAGCGATATAGTGGACCTTATGAGATGTGCATGAAAACACGGCGATAGACGGGAAACCATGAGAGGTGTGCGAAAACACAGCAATATAGGGGAAGATATGAGAGGTGCGTGAAAACACAGTGATATAGGTGAAGGTATGAGTGGAGTGCGAAAACAGGGCGATATAGGGGAAGTTATGAGAGATGCGTGAAAATCCAGCAATATAGGGGACGTTATGAGATGTGCATGAAAACACGGCGATATTAGGGAAGGTATGAGAGGTGCGCAAAAACACAGCGATGTAGGCGAAGCCATGGGAGGTGCGCGGGAAATAGGGCGATATAGGGGAAGCTATGAGAGGTGCGCGAATACACAGCGATATAGGGGACGTTATGAGATGTGCATAACAATACAGCGATATAGGGGAAGTTATGAGAGGTGCGCAACAACACGGCGATGTAGGGGAAGCTAGAGAGGTGAGCAATAACACAGTGATAAAGGTGAATCTATGGGATGTGCGCGAAAAGACAGCGATATAGGGGAAGGTATGGAAGGTACTCGAAAACAGGGTGATATAGATGAAGTTATGAGAGGTATGCGAAGGCACAGCAATATAGGGGATGCTATGGAAGGTGCGCAAAAACACAGTGATATAGGGGAAGACATGAGAGGTGCGCGAAAACAGGGCAATATAGTGGAAGCTATGAGAGGTGTGCTAAAACCCGGCGATACAGGCGAAGCTATGAGAGGTGAGCAATATCACAGCGATAAAGGTGAATCTATGGGATGTGTGCGAAAAGACATCGATATAGGGGACGGTATGAGATGTGCATGAATACACGGCGATAGTCGAGAATCCATGAGAGGTGTGTGAAAACACAGTGATATAGGGGAAGTTATGAGAGGTGCGCAAAAACAGGGAGATATAGGGGAAGTTATGAGAGGTGCGTGAAAACCCAGCAATATAGGGGACGTTATGAGATGTGCATGAAAACACGGCGATATAGGGGAAGGTATGAGAAGTGCACGAAGGCACAGCGATATAGGGGATGCTATGGGAGGTGCGCGAAAACACAGTGATATAGGGGACGGTATGAGATGTGTATGAAAACACGGCGATATATGGGAAGCTATGAGAGGTGCATGAAAACACGGCGATTATGGGAAAGAATGAGAGGTGCGCGAAAACTTGGCATGACAGACGAATGCATGAGAGGCGCGAGAAAACACAGTGATGTAGGGGAAGACATGAGTTGCGCGCAAAAGCAGGGCGATGCAGGGGAAGGTATGAGAGGTGCGCAAAAGCACAGCGATATAGGGGACGCAATGGGACGTGCGCGAAAACACAGTGATATAGGGGAATGTATGAGAGATGTGTGAGAACACGGCAAGATAGGGGAAATTATGAGAGGTGCACGAAAACACGGCGATACGGGAGAATGTATCAGATGTGCGAGAAAACACAGTGATATAGGGGAAGTAATGAGAGGAGCGAAAACATAGCGATCTCGGTGAAGACATGAGAGGTGCACGAAAACATGGCGATATAGGGGAAGCTATGAGAGGTGAGCAAAAACACGGCGATACAGGGGAAGCTATGAGAAGTGAACAATAACACAGCGATAAAGGTGAATCTATTGGATGTGCGCGAAAAGACAGCGATATAGGGGAAGGTATGAGAGGTGCGCAATGCACAGCGATATAGGGGATGCTATGGGAGGTGCGTGAATACACAGCGGTATAGGGGACGTGATGATATGTGCATGAAAACGCATCGATATTAGGGAAGGTATGAGAGGTGCACAAAAACACAGCGATATAGGAGAAGTTATGAGAGGTGTGTGAAAACACAGTGATATAGGGGAAGGTATGAAAGGTGCATGAAAACACAGCGATATAGGGGAAGGAATGGGAGATGCACGAAAACAGGGCGATATAGGGGATGGTATGAGAGGTACGCGAAGGCACAGCGATATAGGAGATACTATGGCAGGTGCGTGAATGCACAGCGATATGGGGAATGTGATGAGATGTGCATGAAAATGCAACGATATTAGTGAAGGTATGAGAGGTGCACAAAAACACAGCGATACAGGGGAAGGTATGAGAGGTGCACGAAAGCACAGCGATATACGGGACGGTATGAGATGTGCATGAATGCACGGCGATAGACGGGAAACCATGAGAGGTATGCGAAAACACAGCGATATAGGGGAAGTTATGAGAGGTGCGTGAAAACACAGTGATATAGGTGAAGGTATGAAAGGAGTGCGAAAACAGGGTGATATAGGGGAAGTTATGAGAGGTGCGTGAAAACCCAGCAATATAGGGGACGTTATGAGATGTGCATGAAAACACGGTGATATAGGGGAAGGTATGAGAGGTGTGTGAAGGCAGAGCGATATAGAGAATGTTATGGGAGGTGCACGAATACACAGCGAAATAGGGGACGTTATGAGATGTGCATGAAAACACAGCGATATACGGGAAGGTATGAGAGGTGCACGAAAACGCAGCGATATAAGGGACGTTATGAGATGTGCATAACAATACAGCGATATAGGGGAAGTTATGAGAGGTGCGCAACAACACGGCGATGTAGGGGAAGCTAGAGAGGTGAGCAATAACACAGTGATAAAGGTGAATCTATGGGATGTGCGCGAATAGACAGCGATATAGGGGAAGGTATGAAAGGTGCGCAAGGCACAGCGATATAGGGGAAGGTATGGAAGGTACTCGAAAACAGGGTGATATAGATGAAGTTATGAGAGGTATGCGAAGGCACAGCAATATAGGAGATGCTATGGAAGGTGCGCAAAAACACAGTGATATAGGGGAAGACATGAGAGGTGCGCGAAAACAGGGCAATATAGTGGAAGCTATGAGAGGTGTGCTAAAACCCGGCGATACAGGCGAAGCTATGAGAGGTGAGCAATATCACAGCGATAAAGGTGAATCTATGGGATGTGTGCGAAAAGACATCGATATAGGGGACGGTATGAGATGTGCATGAATACACGGCGATAGTCGAGAATCCATGAGAGGTGTGTGAAAACACAGTGATATAGGGGAAGTTATGAGAGGTGCGCAAAAACAGGGAGATATAGGGGAAGTTATGAGAGGTGCGTGAAAACCCAGCAATATAGGGGACGTTATGAGATGTGCATGAAAACACGGCGATATAGGGGAAGGTATGAGAAGTGCACGAAGGCACAGCGATATAGGGGATGCTATGGGAGGTGCGCGAAAACACAGTGATATAGGGGACGGTATGAGATGTGTATGAAAACACGGCGATATATGGGAAGCTATGAGAGGTGCATGAAAACACGGCGATTATGGGAAAGAATGAGAGGTGCGCGAAAACTTGGCATGACAGGCGAATGCATGAGAGGCGCGAGAAAACACAGTGATGTAGGGGAAGACATGAGTTGCGCGCAAAAACAGGGCGATGCAGGGGAAGGTATGAGAGGTGCGCAAAAGCACAGCGATATAGGGGACGCAATGGGACGTGCGCGAAAACACAGTGATATAGGGGAATGTATGAGAGATGTGTGAGAACACGGCAAGATAGGGGAAATTATGAGAGGTGCACGAAAACACGGCGATACGGGAGAATGTATCAGATGTGCGAGAAAACACAGCGATATAGGGGAAGTAATGAGAGGAGCGAAAACATAGCGATCTCGGTGAAGACATGAGAGGTGCACGAAAACATGGCGATATAGGGGAAGCTATGAGAGGTGAGCAAAAACACGGCGATACAGGGGAAGCTATGAGAAGTGAACAATAACACAGCGATAAAGGTGAATCTATTGGATGTGCGCGAAAAGACAGCGATATAGGGGAAGGTATGAGAGGTGCGCAATGCACAGCGATATAGGGGATGCTATGGGAGGTGCGTGAATACACAGCGGTATAGGGGACGTGATGATATGTGCATGAAAACGCATCGATATTAGGGAAGGTATGAGAGGTGCACAAAAACACAGCGATATAGGAGAAGTTATGAGAGGTGTGTGAAAACACAGTGATATAGGGGAAGGTATGAAAGGTGCATGAAAACACAGCGATATAGGGGAAGGAATGGGAGATGCACGAAAACAGGGCGATATAGGGGATGGTATGAGAGGTACGCGAAGGCACAGCGATATAGGAGATACTATGGCAGGTGCGTGAATGCACAGCGATATGGGGAATGTGATGAGATGTGCATGAAAATGCAACGATATTAGTGAAGGTATGAGAGGTGCACAAAAACACAGCGATACAGGGGAAGGTATGAGAGGTGCACGAAAGCACAGCGATATACGGGACGGTATGAGATGTGCATGAATGCACGGCGATAGACGGGAAACCATGAGAGGTATGCGAAAACACAGCGATATAGGGGAAGTTATGAGAGGTGCGTGAAAACACAGTGATATAGGTGAAGGTATGAAAGGAGTGCAAAAACAGGGTGATATGGGGGAAGTTATGAGAGGTGCGTGAAAACCCAGCAATATAGGGGACGTTATGAGATGTGCATGAAAACACGGTGATATAGGGGAAGGTATGAGAGGTGTGTGAAGGCAGAGCGATATAGAGAATGTTATGGGAGGTGCACGAATACACAGCGAAATAGGGGACGTTATGAGATGTGCATGAAAACACAGCGATATAAGGGAAGGCATAGGAGATGCGCGAAAACAGGGCGATATTGGGGAAGGTATGAGGGGTGCACAAAAACACAGCGATATAGGGGAAGGTATGAGAGGTGCGCGAAAGCACACCGATATAGGGGATGCTATGGGAGGTGCGGGAAAACACAGTAATATAGTGGACGGTATGAGATGTGCATAAAAACACGGCGATATACGGGGAGTTATGAGAGGTGTGTGAAAACACAGCGATGCAGTGGAATACATGAGAAGTGCACGAAAACAGGGCAATATAGTGGAAGCTATGGGATGTGCACGAAAACAGGGCGATGTAGGGGAAGGTATGAGAGGTGCGCGAAAACACAGCGATATAGGGGACGGAATGGGACGTATGCGAAAACACAGTGATATAGGGGAAGGTATGATTGCTGTGCGAGAACACGGCGATATAGGGGAAATTATGAGAGGTGTGCGAAAACACGGCGATACGGGAGAACGTATGATATGTGCTAGAAAACACAGCGAAATAGGGGAAGTATTGAGAGCAGCGAAAACATAGCGATCTAGGTGATGACATGAGAGGTGCGCGAAAAAACGGCGATATAGGAGAAGCTATGAGAGGTGAGCAAAAACACGGCGATAAAGCTGAATCTATGGGATGTGCGCGAAAAGACAGCGATATAGGGGAAGCTATGAGAGGTGCATGAAAACACAGAGATGTAGGAGAAGTTATGAGAGGTGCGTGAAAACACAGCGATATAGGGGACGTGATGAGATGTGCATGAAACGCACCGATATTAGGGAAGGTATGAGAGGTGTACAAAAACACAGTGATATAGGAGAAGATATGAGAGGTATACGAAAACACAGCGATATAGGGGAAGGTATGAAAGGTGCACGAAAACACAGAGATATACACGGGAAGGAATGGGAGGTGCTTGAATACACAGCGATATAGGGGACGTTATGAGATGTGCATAAAAACACGGCGATATAGGGGAAGTTATGAGAGGTGCGCAAAAATACAGCAATATAGGAGAAGTTATGAGAGGTGTGTGAAAACACAGCGATATAGTGGGAGGTATGAGAGGTACACGAAAACACAGCGATATAGGGGAAGGTATGGGAGGTGTTCGAAAGCAGGGCGATATAGGGGAAGTTATGAGAGGTGTGTGAAAACACAGCGATATAGGGTGAGGTATGAGAGGTACACGAAAACACAGCGATATAGGGGAAGGTATGGGAGGCACTCGAAAGCAGGGCGATACAGTGGAAGTTATGAGAGGTGCGTGAAAACCCAGTGATATAGGGGACGTTATGAGACGTGCATGAAAACACGGCGATATTGGGGAAGCCATGTGAGGTGTGCGAAAATACAGCGATATAGGCGACGATATGGGAGTGTGCTAAGACAGGGCGACATAGGGGAAGGTATGAGAGGTGCGCGAAGTCACAGCGATATAGGGGATGATATGGCAGGTGCGCGAATACACAGAGATATAGGGGACATTATGAGATGTGCATGAAAACATGGCAATATAGGGGAAGGTATTGGAGCTGCGCAAAAATACAGCGATATAGGAGAAGTTATGAGAGGTGCGTGAAAACACAGCGATATAAGGGAAGGTAGGAGAGGTGCACGAAAACATAGCTATATTGGGGAAGGTATGGGAGGTGAGCGAAAACAGGGTGATATAGGGGAAGTTATGAGAGGTGCGTGAAAACACAGCGATATAAAGGAAGGTAGGAGAGGTGCACGAAAACATAGCGATATTGGGGAAGGTATGGGAGGTGAGCGAAAACAGGGCAATATAGGGGAAGTTATGAGATGTGCGCGAAGTACAGCGATAAAGGGGATGCTACGAGAGGTGCGCGAAAACACCGTGATATAGGGGAAGACATGAGAGGTGCGCAAAAACAGGGCAATATAGTGGAAACTATGGGATGTGCGCGAAACCACGGCGATACAGGGGAATGTATCAGAGGTGCGAGAAAACACAGCCATATAGGGGACGCCATGGGACATGCGCAAAAAAACAGTGATATAGAGGAATGTATGAGAGGTGTGTGAGAACACGGCGATATAGGGGAAATTGTAAGAGGTGCGCGATAACATGGCAATACAGGAGAATGTATCAGAGGTGCGAGAAAACACAGCGATATAGGGGAAGCAATGATAGGAGCGAAAACATTGCAATATAAGTTAAGACATGCGAGGTGCGCGAAAACACGGCGATATAGGGTAAGCTATGAGAGGTGAGCAATAACACAGCTATATAGGAGAAGTTATGAGAGGTGTGCGAAAACAGAGCGAGAAAGGGGAAGGTATGGGAGGTGCACGAATATACAGCGATATAGGGGACGTTATGAGATGTGCATAAAATCACGGCGATATTGGGGAAGTTATGAGAGGTGCGCAAAAATACAGAAATATAGGAGAAGTTATGAGAGGTGCGTGAAAACACAACGATATAGGGGGAGCTATGAGAGGGACACGAAAACGCAGCGATATAAAGGAAGGTATAGGAGGTGCGCGAAAACAAGGCAATATAAGGGAAGGTATGAGAGGTGCACGAACACGCAGCGATATAAGGGAAGGTATAGGAGGAGCGCGAAAACAGGGCGATATAGGGGAAGGTATGAGAGGTGCACGAAGGCACAGCAATTTAGGGGATGCTATGGGAGGTGCATGAATATACAGCGATATAGGGGACGTGATGAGATGTGCATGAAAACGCAGCGATATTAGAGAGGGTACGAGAGGTGCACAAAAACACAGCGATATAGGAGAAGTTATGAGAGGTGTGTGAAAACACAGCGATATGGGAAAGGTATGAGAGATGTACGAAAACAGCGATATAGGTGAAGGAATGGGAGGTGCGCGAAAACAGGGCGATATAGGTGAAGGAATGGGAGGTGCGTGAAAACAGGGCGATATAGGTGATGGAATGGGAGGTGCGTGAAAACAGGGCGATATAGGGGAAGGTATGAGAGGTGCGCGAATACACAGCGATATAGGGGACGTTATGAGAGGTGCGCAAAAACACGGCGATACCGGGGAAGCTATGAGAGGTGAGCAATAGCACAGCGATAAAGGTGAATCTATGGGATGTGCGCGAAAGGACAGCGATATAGGGGAAGGTATGAGAGGTGCGCAAGGCAGAGCGATATAGGGGGAGGTATGAGAGGTGCACGAAAACACAGCGATATAGGGGAAGGTATGGAAGGTGATCGAAAACTGGGTGATATAGATGAAGTTATGAGAGGTATGCGAAGGCATAGCAATATAGGGGATGCTATGGAAGGTGCGCGAAAACACAGTGATATAGTGGAAGACAGGAAAGGTACGCGAAAACACGGTGATATAGGGGAAGCTATGAGAGGTGAGCAAAAACACGGCGATACAGGGGTAGCTATGAGAGGTGAGCAATAACACAGCGATAAAGGTGAAACTATGTGATGCCCGCGAAAAGACATCGATATAGGGGAAGGTATGAGAGTTGTGCAAGGCACAGCGATATAGGGGATGCTATAGGAGGTGCGTGAATACACTGCGATATAGGGGACGTGATGAGATGTGCATGAAAACGCAGCGATATTAGGGAAGGTATGAGAGGTGCACAAAAACACAGCGATGTAGGAGAAGTTATGAGAGGTGTGTGAAAACACAGCGATATAGGGGAAGGTATGAGAGGTGCACGAAAACAGCGATATAGGTGAAGGAATGGGAGGTGCGCAAAAACAGGGCGATATAGGTGAATGAATGCGAGGAGCGTGAAAACAGGGCGATATAGGGGAAGATATGAGAGGTGCGCGAAGGCACAGCGAAATAGGGGATGCTATGGGAGGTGCGCGAATACACAGCGATATAGGGGACGTTATGAGATGTGCATAACAATACGGCGATATAGGGGAAGTTATGAGAGGTGTGCAAAAACACGGCGATGTAGGGGAAGCTATGAGTGGTGAGCAATAACACAGTGATAAAGGTGAATCTATGCACTGTGCGCGAAAAGACAGCGATATAGGGAAAGGTATGAGAGGTGTGTGAAAACACAGCGATATAGGGGACGGTACGAGATGTGCATGAATACACGGCGATAGTTGGGAAACCATGAGAGTTGTGCGAAAACATTGCGATATAGGGGAAGTCATGAGAGGTGCGCGAAAACAGGGCGATATAGAGAAAGTTATGAGAGGTGAGCAAAAATACGGCATTATAGGGGACGTTATGAGATGTGCATGAAAACACGGCGATATACGGAAAGGTATGAGAGGTGCACGAAGGCACAGCAATATAGGGGATGCTATGGGAGGTACGCGAAAACACAGTGATATAGGGGACGGTATGAGATGTGTATGAAAACACGGCAATATATGGGAAGCTATGAGAGGTGCGCGAAAGCACGGTGATATAGGGGAAATAATGAGAGGTGTGCGAAAACACAGCGATACGGGAGAATGTATCAATTGTGCGAGAAAACACAGCGATATAGGGGAAGAATTGAGAGGAGCGAAAACATAGCGATCTAGGTGAAGACATGAGAGGTGAGCAAAAACACGGCGATAGAGGGGAAGCTATGAGAGGTGAGCAATAACACAGCGATAAAGCTGAATCTATGGGATGTGCACGAAAAGACAGCGATACAGGGGATGCTATGGGAGGTGCACGAATACACAGCGATATAGGGGATGTGATGAGATGTGCATGAAAACAGCGATATTAGAGAAGTTATGAGAGGTGCACAAAAACTCAGTGATATAGGAGAAGTTATGAGAGGTGTGTGAAAACACAGTGATATAGGGGAAGGTACGAAAGGTGCACGAAAACACAGCCACATAGGGGAAGGAATCGGAGGTGCGCGAAAGCTGTGCGATATAGGGGAAGGTACGAGAGGTGCGCGAAGGCACAGCGATATAGGGGATGCTATGGGAGGTGCGCGAATACACAGCGATATAGGGGACGTTATGAGATGTGCATAAAAACACGGCAATATAGGGGAAGTTATGAGAGGTACGCAAAAATACGGCAATACAGGAGAGGTTATGAGAGGTGCGTGAAAACACAGCGATATAAGGGGAGGTATGAGAGGTACACGAAAACAGCGATATAGGGGAAGGTATGGGAGGTGTGCGAAGGCACAGCAATATAGGGGATGGTATGGGAGGTGCACGAAAACACAGTGATATAGGGGAAGACATGAGAGGTGCACGAAAACACAGCGATATAGGGGAAGGTATGGAAGGTGATCGAAAACTGGGTGATATAGATGAAGTTATGAGAGGTATGCGAAGGCATAGCAATATAGGGGATGCTATGGAAGGTGCGCGAAAACACAGTGATATAGTGGAAGACAGGAAAGGTACGCGAAAACACGGTGATATAGGGGAAGCTATGAGAGGTGAGCAAAAACACGGCGATACAGGGGTAGCTATGAGAGGTGAGCAATAACACAGCGATAAAGGTGAAACTATGTGATGCCCGCGAAAAGACATCGATATAGGGGAAGGTATGAGAGGTGTGCAAGGCACAGCGATATAGGGGATGCTATAGGAGGTGCGTGAATACACTGCGATATAGGGGACGTGATGAGATGTGCATGAAAACGCAGCGATATTAGGGAAGGTATGAGAGGTGCACAAAAACACAGCGATGTAGGAGAAGTTATGAGAGGTGTGTGAAAACACAGCGATATAGGGGAAGGTATGAGAGGTGCACGAAAACAGCGATATAGGTGAAGGAATGGGAGGTGCGCAAAAACAGGGCGATATAGGTGAATGAATGCGAGGAGCGTGAAAACAGGGCGATATAGGGGAAGATATGAGAGGTGCGCGAAGGCACAGCGAAATAGGGGATGCTATGGGAGGTGCGCGAATACACAGCGATATAGGGGACGTTATGAGATGTGCATAACAATACGGCGATATAGGGGAAGTTATGAGAGGTGTGCAAAAACACGGCGATGTAGGGGAAGCTATGAGTGGTGAGCAATAACACAGTGATAAAGGTGAATCTATGCGCTGTGCGCGAAAAGACAGCGATATAGGGAAAGGTATGAGAGGTGTGTGAAAACACAGCGATATAGGGGACGGTACGAGATGTGCATGAATACACGGCGATAGTCGGGAAACCATGAGAGTTGTGCGAAAACATTGCGATATAGGGGAAGTCATGAGAGGTGCGCGAAAACAGGGCGATATAGAGAAAGTTATGAGAGGTGAGCAAAAATACGGCATTATAGGGGACGTTATGAGATGTGCATGAAAACACGGCGATATACGGAAAGGTATGAGAGGTGCACGAAGGCACAGCAATATAGGGGATGCTATGGGAGGTACGCGAAAACACAGTGATATAGGGGACGGTATGAGATGTGTATGAAAACACGGCAATATATGGGAAGCTATGAGAGGTGCGCGAAAGCACGGTGATATAGGGGAAATAATGAGAGGTGTGCGAAAACACAGCGATACGGGAGAATGTATCAATTGTGCGAGAAAACACAGCGATATAGGGGAAGAATTGAGAGGAGCGAAAACATAGCGATCTAGGTGAAGACATGAGAGGTGAGCAAAAACACGGCGATAGAGGGGAAGCTATGAGAGGTGAGCAATAACACAGCGATAAAGCTGAATCTATGGGATGTGCACGAAAAGACAGCGATATAGGGGATGCTATGGGAGGTGCACGAATACACAGCGATATAGGGGATGTGATGAGATGTGCATGAAAACAGCGATATTAGAGAAGTTATGAGAGGTGCACAAAAACTCAGTGATATAGGAGAAGTTATGAGAGGTGTGTGAAAACACAGTGATATAGGGGAAGGTATGAAAGGTGCACGAAAACACAGCCACATAGGGGAAGGAATCGGAGGTGCGCGAAAGCTGTGCGATATAGGGGAAGGTACGAGAGGTGCGCGAAGGCACAGCGATATAGGGGATGCTATGGGAGGTGCGCGAATACACAGCGATATAGGGGACGTTATGAGATGTGCATAAAAACACGGCAATATAGGGGAAGTTATGAGAGGTACGCAAAAATACGGCAATACAGGAGAGGTTATGAGAGGTGCGTGAAAACACAGCGATATAAGGGGAGGTATGAGAGGTACACGAAAACACAGCGATATAGGGGAAGGTATGGGAGGTGTGCGAAGGCACAGCAATATAGGGGATGGTATGGGAGGTGCACGAAAACACAGTGATATAGGGGAAGACATGAGAGGTGCGTGAATACACAGCGATATAGGGGACGCTATTGGACGTGCGCGAAAACACAGTGATATAGGGGAAGATATGAGAGGTGTGCGAGAACACGGCGATATAGGTGAAATTATGAGAGTTGAGCGAAAACACGTTGATACAGGGAACAGTATCAGAAGTGCGAGAACACAGAGCGATATAGGGGAAGTAACGAGAGGAGTGGAAACAAAGCGATATAGGTGAAAGACATGAGAGGTGCGCGAAAATACGGCGATATAGGAGAAGCTATGTGAGGTAAGCAATTACACAGCGATAAAGTTGAATTTATGGGATGTGCGCGAAAACAGGGCGATATAGGGGAAGGTAGGAGAGGTGCGCAAAAACACAGCGATGTATGCGAAGCCATGGGAGGTGGACGGGAAACAGGGCGATTTAGGGGAAGGTATGAGCGGTGCGCGAAGGCACAGCCATATAGGGGATGCTATGGGAGGTGCGTGAATACACAGAGATATAGGAGCCGTTATGAGATGTGCATGAAAACACGGCGATATTGGGGAAGCCATGAGAGGTGAGCAAAAATACGTCGATATAGGAGAAATTATGAGAGGTGCGTGAAAACACAGCGATATAGAGGGAGGTATGAGAGGTGTATGAAAACACAGCGATATAGTGGAAGGTATGGAAGGTGCGTGAAAACAGGGCGATATAGGGGAAGGTATGAGAGGTGCGCGAAGGCACAGCAATACAAGGGATGCTATGGGAGGTGCGCGAATACACAGCGATGTAGGGGACGTTATGGGATGTGCATGAAAGCACGGCAGTATAGGGGAAGGTATAAGAACTGCGCAAAAATACAGCGAATTAAGAGAAGTTATGAGAGGTGCGTGAAAACAGCGATATAAGGGAAGGAATGAGAGGTGCACGAAAACACAGCGATATTGGGGAAGGTACAGGAGGTGCGTGAAAACAGGGCGATATAGGGGAAGTTATGAGATGTGCGCGAAGGACAGCGATATAGGGGATGCTATGAGAGGTGTGCGAAAACACCGTGATATAGGGGAAGCCATGAGAGGTGCGCAAAAACAGGGCAATATAGTGGAACCTATGGGATGTGCGCGAAACCATGGCGATACAGGGGAATATATCAGAGGTGCGAGAAAACACAGCGATATAGGGGACGCTATGGGACATGCGCAAAAAACAGTGAAATAGGGGAAGGTATGAGAGGTTTGCGAGAACACGGCGATATAGGGGAAATTGTAAGAGCTGCGTGAAAACATGGCAATACAAGAGAATGTATCAGAGGTGCGAGAAAACACAGCGATATAGGAGAAGTAATGATAGGAGCAAAAACATAACGATATACGTGAATACATGCGAGATGCGCGAAAACACGGTGATATAGGGTAATCTATGAGAGGTGAGCAATAACACAGCGATCAAGGTGAAGCTATGGGAGGTGCGCCAAAACACAGCGATATAGGGGACGGTATGAGATGTGCATGAATGCACGGCGATATTGGGGAAGCCATGAGAGGTGCCTGAAAACAGAGCGATATAGGGGAAGGTATGAGAGGTGTGCAAAACACAGCAATATAGGAGAAGTTAAGAGAGGTGCGTGAAAAACACAGCGATGTAGGGGAAGGTATGAGAGGTTCACGAAGGCACAGCGATATAGGGGATGCTATGGGAGGTGCGCAAAAACACAGCGATATAGGAGACAGTATGAGATGTGCATAAAAACATGGCGATATAGGGGGAGGTATGAGAGGTTTGCGTAAACACGGCGATGTAGGCGAAAGTATGAGAGGTGCGCGAAAACTTGGTGTTACAGGGGAAAGCATCAGAGGTGCCAGAAAACACAGCGATGTAGTGGAAGACATGAGAGGTGCACGAAAACAGGGCAATATAGTGGAAGGTATGGGATGTGCGCGAAAACAGGGCCATATAGGGGAAGGTATGAGAGGTGCACGAGAACACGGCGATATAGGGGAAATAATGAGAGGTGTGCGAAAACACAGCGTTACGGGAGAATGTATCAATTGTGCGAGAAAACACAGCGATATAGGGGAAGAATTGAGAGGAGCGAAAACATAGCGATATAGGTGAAGACATCAGAGGTGAGCAAAAACACGGCGATAAAGCTGAATCTATGGGATGTGCACGAAAAAGACAGCGATATAGGGGATGCTATGGGAGGTGCGCGAATACACAGCGATATAGGGGACGTGATGAGATGTGCATGAAAACAGCGATATTAGAGAAGTTATGTGAGGTGCACAAAAACTCAGTGATATAGGAGAAGTTATGAGAGGTGTGTGAAAACACAGTGATATAGGGGAAGGTATGAAAGGTGCACGAAAACGCAGTGATATAAGGGAAGGTATAGGAGGTGCGCGAAACAGGGCGGTATAGGGGAGCGTATGAGAGGAGCGCGAAGGCACAGTGATCTAGGGGATGCTATGGAAGGTGCGCAAAAACACAGCAATATAGGAGACGGTATGAGATGTGCATAAAAACATGGCGATATAGGGGCAGGTATGAGAGGTGCGCGTAAACACGGCAATATAGGGAAAGTATGAGAGGTGCGCGAAAACTTGGCGTTACAGGGGAATGCATCAGAGGTGCCAGAAAACACAGCGATGTAGTGGAATACATGAGAGGTGTGCGAAAACAGGGCAATATAGTGGAAGGTATGGGATGTGCACGAAAACAGGGCGATATAGAGGAAGCTATGAGAGGTGCGCGAAAACACAGCGATATAGGGGACGCAATGGGACGTGCGCGAAAGCGCAGTGATATGGAGGAAGTTATGAGA
>NW_027277966.1:0-22181 GCF_030028105.1 Mobula birostris
GGGAGTGACATGACACGGAGGCAGAGGGAAGGAGGAGTGAGATGACACAGAGGCAGAGGGAAAGGGGAGTGACATGACACAGAGACAGAGGGAAGGGGGAGTGAGATGACACAGAGGCAGAGGGAAGGGGGACTGAGATGACACAGAGGCAGAGGGAAGGGGGAGTGAGATGACACAGAGGCAGAGGGAAGGGGGAATAGGATTACACAGAGGTTGTGGTAAGGGGGAGTTACATGACACAGAGGCAGAGGGAAGGGGGAGTGAGATTACAGAGAGGTTGAGGGAAGGGGGAGTGAGATGACACAGAGGCAGAGGGAAGGGGGAGTGAGATGACACAGAGGCAGAGTGAAGAGTGAGTGAGATGACACAGAGGCAGAGGGAAGGGGGAGTGAGATGACACAGAGGCAGAGGGAAGGGGGAGTGAGATGACAATGAGGCAGAGGGAAGGGGGAGTGAGATGACAATGAGGCAGAGGGAAGGGGGAGTGAGATGACACAGAGGCAGAGGGAAGGGGGAGTGAGATGACAGAGAGCAGAGGGAAGGGGGAGTGAGATGACACAGAGGCAGAGGGAACGGGGAGTGAGATGACACAGAGGCAGAGGGAACGGGGAGTGAGATGACACAGAGGCAGAGAGAAGAGGGCGAGTCAGCTGACACAGAGGCAGAGGGAAGGAGGAGTGAGATGACACATAGGCAGAGGGAAGAGGGAGTGAGATGACACAGAGGCAGAGGGAAGGGGGAGTGAGATGACACAGAGATAGAAGAAAGAGTGAGTGAGATTACACAGAGGCAGAGTGAAGGGGGAGTGAGATGACACAGAGGCAGAGGGAAGGGGGACTGAGAAGACACAGAGGCAGAGGGAAGGGGGAGTGAGATGACAGAGAGGCAGAGGGAAGAGGGTGTGAGATGACACAGAGGCAGAGGGAAGGGGTAGTGAAATGACACACAGGCAGAGGGAACGGGGAGTGAGATGACACACAGGCAGAGGGAAGAGGGAGTGAGATGACACAGAGGCAGAGGTAAGGGGGAGTGAGATGACACAGAGATAGAGGAAAGAGGGAGTGAGATTACACAGAGGCAGAGTGAAGAGGGAGTGAGATGACACAGAGGCAGAGGGAAGAGGGAGTGAAATGACACAGAGGCAGAGGGCCGGGGGACTGAGATGACAGAGGCAGAGGGAAGGGGGAGTGAGATGACACAGAGGCAGAGGGAAGGGGGAGTGAGATGACACAGAGGCAGAGGGAACGGGGAGTGAGATGACAAGGAGGTAGAGGGAAAGGGGGAGTCAGATGACACAGAGGCAGATTGAAGGGGGTGTGAGATGACACAGAGGGAGTGGGAAGGGGGAGTGAGATGACCCAGGCAGAGTGAACAGTGAGTGAGATGACACAGAGGCAGCGTGAAGGGGGAGTGAGAAGACACAGAGGCAGAGTGAAGAGGGAGTGAGATGACACAGAGGCAGAGGGAAGGGGGAGTGAAATGACACAGAGGCAGATTGAAGGGGGAGTGAGATGACACACAGGGAGTGTGAAGGTGGAGTGAGATGACAATGAGGCAGGGGGAAGAGGGAGTGAGATGACACAGAGGCAGAGTGAAGAGTGAGTGAGATGACACAGAGGCAGAGGGAAGGGGGAGTGAGATGACACAGAGGCAGAGGGAAGGGGGATTGACATGACACAGAGGCAGAGGGAAGGGGGAGTGAGATGACACAGAGGCAGAGGAGAAGGGGGGAGTGACATGACACAGAGGCAGAGGGAAGGAGGAGTCAGATGACACAGAGGCAGAGGGAAACGGGAGTGAGATGACACAGAGGCAGAGGGAAGAGGGAGTGACATGACACAGAGGCAGAGGGAAGGGGGAGTGAGATGACACAGAGGCAGAGGGAAGGGGGAGTGAGAGGACACAGAGGTCGAGGAAAGGGGAGTGAGATGACACAGAGACAGAGGGAAGGGGGGAGTGAGATGACACAGAGGCAGAGGGAAGGGGGAGTGGGATAACACAGAGGATGAGGTAAGGGGGAGTGACATGACACAGAGGCAGATGGAAGAGGGAGTGAGATTACAGAGAGGTTGAGGGAAGGGGGAGTGACATGACACAGAGTCAGAGGGAAGGGGGAGTGAGATGACACAGAGGCAGAGGTAAGGGGGAGTGAGATGACACAGAGGTAGAGGGAAGGGGGAGTGAGATGACACAGAGGCAGAGGGAAGCGGCAATGAGATGACACAGAGGCAGAGGGAAGGGGGAGTGAGATAACAGAGGCAGAGGGAAGAGGAAGTGGGATGAGACCGAGGCAGAGTGAAGAGGGACTGAGATGACACAGAGGCAGAGGGAAGGGGGAGAGAGATGACACAGAGGCAGAGGGAAGGGGGAATGAGATGACACAGCGGCAGAGGGAAGTGGGAGGAGATGACACAGAGGCAGAGGGAACGGGGAGTGACATGACACAGAGGTACAGGGAAGGGGGAGTGAGATGACCCAGAGGCAGAGGGAAGAGGGAGTGAGATTATAGAGAGTTTGAGGGAAGGGGCAGTGACATGACACAGAGGGAGAGGGAAGGGGGAGAGAGATGACAGAGGTAGAGGGAAGGGGGAGTGAGATGACACAGAGGCAGAGGGAAGGGGGAGTGAGGAGACACAGAGGCAGAGGGAATGGGGAGTGAGATGACACAGAGGTAGAGGGAAGACGGAGTGAGATTACAGAGAGGCACATTGAAGGGGGAGTGAGATGACACACAGGCAGAGGGAAAGGGGAGTGACATGACACAGAGGCAGAGGGAGAGGGGAGTGAGATGACACAGAGGCAGAGGGATGGGTGAGTGAGAAGACACGGAGGCAGAGAGAAGGGGGAGTGAGATGACACAGAGGCAGAGGGAAGGGGGAGTGAGATGACACAGAGGCAGAGGGAAGAGGGAGTGAAATGACACAGAGGCAGAGGGCCGGGGGACTGAGATGACAGAGGCAGAGGGAAGGGGGTGTGAGATGACACAGAGGCAGAGGGAAGGGGAGTGAGATGACACAGAGGCAGAGGGAAGGGGGAGTGAGATGACAATGAGGCAGAGGGAAGGGCTAGTGAGATGACAATGAGGCAGAGGGAAGGGGGAGTGAGATGACACAGAGGGAGAGGGAAGGGGGAGTGAGATGACAGAGAGCAGAGGGAACGGGGAGTGAGATGACACAGAGGCAGAGGGAACGGGGAGTGAGATGACACAGAGGCAGAAGGAACGGGGAGTGAGATGACACAGAGGCAGAGAGAAGGGTGAGTCAGATGACACAGAGGCAGAGGGAAGGAGGAGTGAGATGACACACAGGCAGAGGGAAGAGGGAGTGAGATGAAACAGAGGCAGAGGGAAGGGGGAGTGAGATGACACAGAGATAGAAGAAAGAGTGAGTGAGATTACACAGAGGTGGAGTGAAGGGGGAGTGAGATGACACAGAGGCAGAGGGAAGGGGGACTGAGAAGACACAGAGGCAGAGGGAAGGGGGAGTGAGATGACAGAGAGGCAGAGGGAAGGGGGTGTGAGATGACACAGAGGCAGAGGGAAGAGGGTGTGAGATGACACAGAGGCAGAGGGAAGGGGGAGTGAGATGACAGAGAGGCAGAGGGAAGGGGGTGTGAGATGACACAGAGGCAGAGGGAACTGTGAGTGAGATGACAGAGGCAGAGGGAAGGGGTAGTGAAATGACACACAGGCAGAGGGAACGGGGAGTGAGATGACACACAGGCAGAGGGAAGAGGGAGTGAGATGACACAGAGGCAGACGTAAGGGGGACTGAGATGACACAGAGATAGAGGAAAGAGGGAGCGAGATTACACAGAGGCAGAGTGAAGAGGGAGTGAGATGACACAGAGGCAGAGGGAAGAGGGAGTGAGATGACACACAGGCAAAGGGAAGGGGGAGTGAGAAGACACAGAGGCAGAGGGAAGGGGGAGTGGGATTACACAGAGGTTGAGGGAAGGGGGAGTGAGATGACACAGAGGCAGAGGGAAGGGGGAGTGAGATGACACAGAGGCAGAGTGAAGAGTGAGTGAGATGACACAGAGGCAGAGGGAACAGGGAGTGACATGACACAGAGGCAGAGGGAAGGGGGAGTGGGATTACACAGAGGTTGAGGCAAGGGGGAGTGACATAACACAGAGGTAGAGGGAAGGGGGAGTGAGATGACACAGAGGCAGAGGGAAGGGGGAATGAGATGACACAGAGGCAGAGGGAAGGGGAGGAGATGACACAGAGGCAGAGGGAAGGGGGAGTGAGATGACACAGAAGTAGAGGGAAGAGGGAGTGACATGACACAGAGGCAGAGAGAAGGGGGAGTGGGATTACACAGAGGTTGAGGCAAGGGGGAGTGACATGACACAGAGGTAGAGGGAAGGGGGAGTGAGATGACACAGAGGCAGAGGGAAGGGGGAATGAGATGACACAGAGGCAGAGGGAAGGGGGAGGAGATGACACAGAAGTGGAGGGGAGGGGGAGTGAGATGACACAGAGTCAGAGGGAAGGGGGAGCGAGATTACACAGAGCTTGAGAGAAGAGGGAGTGAGATGACACAGACGCAGAGGGAAGGGGGAGTGAGATTACAGAGAGGTTGAGTGAAGGGGGAGTGAGATGACACACAGGCAGAGGGAAGGGGGAGTGAGATGACACAGAGGCAGAGTGAAAGGGGACTGAGATGACACAGAGGCAGAGGGAAAAGTGAGTGAGATGACACAGAGGCAGAGGGAAGGGGGAGTGAGATGACACAGAGGCAGAGGGATAGGGGAGTGAGATGACAAACAGGCAGAGGGAAGGGGGAGTGAGATGACACAGAGGCAGAGGGAAGGGGGAGTGAGACGATGCAGAGGCAGAGGGAAGGGGGAGTGAGATGACACAGAGGCAGAGGGAAGGGGGAGTGACATGACACGGAGGCAGAGGGAAGGAGGAGTGAGATGACACAGAGGCAGAGGGAAAGGGGAGTGACATGACACAGAGACAGAGGGAAGGGGGAGTGAGATGACACAGAGGCAGAGGGAAGGGGGAATGGGATTACACAGAGGTTGTGGTAAGGGGGAGTGACATGTCACAGAGGCAGAGGGAAGGGGGAGTGAGATTACAGAGAGGTTGAGGGAAGGGGGAGTGAGATGACACAGAGGCAGAGGGAAGGGGGAGTGAGATGACACAGAGGCAGAGTGAAGAGTGAGTGAGATGACACAGAGGCAGAGGGAAGGGGGAGTGAGATGACACAGAGGCAGAGGGAAGGGGGAGTGAGATGACAATGAGGCAGAGGGAAGGGGGAGTGAGATGACAATGAGGCAGAGGGAAGGGGGAGTGAGATGACACAGAGGCAGAGGGAAGGGGGAGTGAGATGACAGAGAGCAGAGGGAAGGGGGAGTGAGATGACACAAAGGCAGAGGGAAGGGGGGAGTTAGATGACACAGAGGTAGAGGGAAGGGGGGAGTGAGATGACACAGAGGTAGAGGGAAGGGGGAGTGAGATGACACAGAGGGAGTGGGAAGGGGGAGTGAGATGACACAGAGGCAGAGGGAAGGGGGAGTGAGATGACACAGAGGCAGAGGGAAGGGGGAGTGAGATGACAATGAGGCAGAGGGAAGGGGGAGTGAGATGACAATGAGGCAGAGGGAAGGGGGAGTGAGATGACACAGAGGCAGAGGGAAGGGGGAGTGAGATGACAGAGAGCAGAGGGAAGGGGGAGTGAGATGACACAGAGGCGGAGGGAAGGGTGAGTGAGATGACACAGAGGCAGAGGGAACGGGGAGTGAGATGACACAGAGGCAGAGGGAACGGGGAGTGAGATGACACAGAGGCAGAGAGAAGGGCGAGTCAGATGACACAGAGGCAGAGGGAAGGAGGAGTGAGATGACACATAGGCAGAGGGAAGAGGGAGTGAGATGACACAGAGGCAGAGGGAAGGGGGGAGTGAGATGACACAGAGATAGAAGAAAGAGTGAGTGAGATTACACAGAGGCAGAGTGAAGGGGGAGTGAGATGACACAGAGGCAGAGGGAAGGGGGACTGAGAAGACACAGAGGCAGAGGGAAGGGGGAGTGAGATGACAGAGAGGCAGAGGGAAGAGGGTGTGAGATGACACAGAGGCAGAGGGAAGGGTGAGTGAGATGACACAGGCAGAGGGAAGGGGTAGTGAAATGACACACAGGCAGAGGGAACGGGGAGTGAGATGACACACAGGCAGAGGGAAGAGGGAGTGAGATGACACAGAGGCAGAGGTAAGGGGGAGTGAGATGACACAGAGATAGAGGAAAGAGGGAGTGAGATTACACAGAGGCAGAGTGAAGAGGGAGTGAGATGACACAGAGGCAGAGGGAAGAGGGAGTGAGATGACACAGAGGCAGAGGGAAGGGGGAGTGAGATGACACAGAGGCGGAGGGAAGGGTGAGTGACATGACACAGGCAGAGGGAAGGGGAAGTGAAATGACACACAGGCAGAGGGAACGGGGAGTGAGATGACACACAGGCAGAGGGAAGAGGGAGTGAGATGACACAGAGGCAGAGGTAAGG
The DNA here is from genome assembly GCF_030028105.1 of Mobula birostris. Classification (NCBI taxonomy): domain Eukaryota; kingdom Metazoa; phylum Chordata; class Chondrichthyes; order Myliobatiformes; family Myliobatidae; genus Mobula; species Mobula birostris. The sequence continues at coordinate 6,512 of NW_027277966.1, forward strand.
GGGAGTGAGATGACACAGAGATAGAGGAAAGAGGGAGTGAGATTACACAGAGGCAGAGTGAAGAGGGAGTGAGAAGACACAGAGGCAGAGGGAAGAGGGAGTGAGATGACACAGAGGCAGAGGTAAGGGGGAGTGAGATGACACAGAGATAGAGGAAAGAGGGAGTGAGATTACACAGAGGCAGAGTGAAGAGGGAGTGAGATGACACAGAGGCAGAGGGAAGGGGGAGTGAGATGACACAGAGGGAGAGGGAAGGGGGAGTGAGATGACACAGAGGCAGAGTGTGGAGTGAGTGAGATGACACAGAGGCAGAGTGAAGAGGGAGTGAGATGACACAGAGGCAGAGGGAGGGTGGAGTGAAATCACACAGAGTCAGAGGGAAGAGGGAGTGAGATGACACAAAGGCAGAGGAAAGGGGGAGTGAAATGACACAGAGGCAGATTGAAGGGGGAGTGAGATGACACACAGGGAGTGGGAAGGTGCAGTGAGATGACAATGAGGCAGGGGGAAGGGGGAGTGAGATGACACAGAGGCAGAGTGAAGAGTGAGTGAGATGACACAGAGGCAGAGGGAAGAGGGAGTGACATGACACAGAGGCAGAGGGAAGGGGGAGTGGGATTACACAGAGGTTGAGGCAAGGGGGAGGAGATGACACAGAAGTAGTGGGGAGGGGGAGTGAGATGACACAGAGTCAGAGGGAAGGGGGAGCGAGATTACACAGAGCTTGAGGGAAGAGGGAGTGAGATGACACAGACGCAGAGGGAAGGGGGAGTGAGATTACAGAGAGGTTGAGTGAAGGGGGAGTGAGATGACACACAGGGGAGGGAAGGGGGAGTGAGATGACACAGAGGCAGAGTGAAAGGGGACTGAGATGACACAGAGGCAGAGGGAAAAGTGAGTGAGATGACACAGAGGCAGAGGGAAGGGGGAGTGAGATGACACAGAGGCAGAGGGATAGGGGAGTGAGATGACAAACAGGCAGAGGGAAGGGGGAGTGAGATGACACAGAGGCAGAGGGAAGGGGGAGTGAGACGATGCAGAGGCAGAGGGAAGGGGGAGTGAGATGACACAGAGGCAGAGGGAAGGGGGAGTGACATGACACGGAGGCAGAGGGAAGGAGGAGTGAGATGACACAGAGGCAGAGGGAAAGGGGAGTGACATGACACAGAGACAGAGGGAAGGGGGAGTGAGATGACACAGAGGCAGAGGGAAGGGGGACTGAGATGACACAGAGGCAGAGGGAAGGGGGAGTGAGATGACACAGAGGCAGAGGGAAGCGGGAATAGGATTACACAGAGGTTGTGGTAAGGGGGAGTTACATGACACAGAGGCAGAGGGAAGGGGGAGTGAGATTACAGAGAGGTTGAGGGAAGGGGGAGTGAGATGACACAGAGGCAGAGGGAAGGGGGAGTGAGATGACACAGAGGCAGAGTGAAGAGTGAGTGAGATGACACAGAGGCAGAGGGAAGGGGGAGTGAGATGACACAGAGGCAGAGGGAAGGGGGAGTGAGATGACAATGAGGCAGAGGGAAGGGCTAGTGAGATGACAATGAGGCAGAGGGAAGGGGGAGTGAGATGACACAGAGGGAGAGGGAAGGGGGAGTGAGATGACAGAGAGCAGAGGGAACGGGGAGTGAGATGACACAGAGGCAGAGGGAACGGGGAGTGAGATGACACAGAGGCAGAAGGAACGGGGAGTGAGATGACACAGAGGCAGAGAGAAGGGTGAGTCAGATGACACAGAGGCAGAGGGAAGGAGGAGTGAGATGACACACAGGCAGAGGGAAGAGGGAGTGAGATGACACAGAGGGAGAGGGAAGGGGGAGTGAGATGACACAGAGATAGAAGAAAGAGTGAGTGAGATTACACAGAGGCGGAGTGAAGGGGGAGTGAGATGACACAGAGGCAGAGGGAAGGGGGACTGAGAAGACACAGAGGCAGAGGGAAGGGGGAGTGAGATGACAGAGAGGCAGAGGGAAGGGGGTGGGAGATGACACAGAGGCAGAGGGAAGAGGGTGTGAGATGACACAGAGGCAGAGGGAAGGGGGAGTGAGATGACAGAGAGGCAGAGGGAAGGGGGTGTGAGATGACACAGAGGCAGAGGGAACGGTGAGTGAGATGACACAGGCAGAGGGAAGGGGTAGTGAAATGACACACAGGCAGAGGGAACGGGGAGTGAGATGACACACAGGCAGAGGGAAGAGGGAGTGAGATGACACAGAGGCAGACGTAAGGGGGACTGAGATGACACAGAGATAGAGGAAAGAGGGAGTGAGATTACACAGAGGCAGAGTGAAGAGGGAGTGAGATGACACAGAGGCAGAGGGAAGAGGGAGTGAGATGACACACAGGCAGAGGGAAGGGGGAGTGAGAAGACACAGAGGCAGAGGGAAGGGGGAGTGAGAAGACACAGAGGCAGAGGGAAGGGGGAGTGGGATTACACAGAGGTTGAGGGAAGGGGGAGTGAGATGACACAGAGGCATAGGGAAGGGGGAGTGAGATGACACAGAGGCAGAGGGAAGGGGGACTGAGAAGACACAGAGGCAGAGGGAAGGGGGAGTGAGATGACAGAGAGGCAGAGGGAAGGGGGTGTGAGATGACACAGAGGCAGAGGGAAGAGGGTGTGAGATGACACAGAGGCAGAGGGAAGGGGGAGTGAGATGACAGAGAGGCAGAGGGAAGGGGGTGTGAGATGACACAGAGGCAGAGGGAACTGTGAGTGAGATGACAGAGGCAGAGGGAAGGGGTAGTGAAATGACACACAGGCAGAGGGAACGGGGAGTGAGATGACACACAGGCAGAGGGAAGAGGGAGTGAGATGACACAGAGGCAGACGTAAGGGGGACTGAGATGACACAGAGATAGAGGAAAGAGGGAGCGAGATTACACAGAGGCAGAGTGAAGAGGGAGTGAGATGACACAGAGGCAGAGGGAAGAGGGAGTGAGATGACACACAGGCAGAGGGAAGGGGGAGTGAGAAGACACAGAGGCAGAGGGAAGGGGGAGTGGGATTACACAGAGGTTGAGGGAAGGGGGAGTGAGATGACACAGAGGCAGAGGGAAGGGGGAGTGAGATGACACAGAGGCAGAGTGAAGAGTGAGTGAGATGACACAGAGGCAGAGGGAACAGGGAGTGACATGACACAGAGGCAGAGGGAAGGGGGAGTGGGATTACACAGAGGTTGAGGCAAGGGGGAGTGACATAACACAGAGGTAGAGGGAAGGGGGAGTGAGATGACACAGAGGCAGAGGGAAGGGGGAATGAGATGACACAGAGGCAGAGGGAAGGGGAGGAGATGACACAGAGGCAGAGGGAAGGGGGAGTGAGATGACACAGAAGTAGAGGGAAGAGGGAGTGACATGACACAGAGGCAGAGAGAAGGGGGAGTGGGATTACACAGAGGTTGAGGCAAGGGGGAGTGACATGACACAGAGGTAGAGGGAAGGGGGAGTGAGATGACACAGAGGCAGAGGGAAGGGGGAATGAGATGACACAGAGGCAGAGGGAAGGGGGAGGAGATGACACAGAAGTGGAGGGGAGGGGGAGTGAGATGACACAGAGTCAGAGGGAAGGGGGAGCGAGATTACACAGAGCTTGAGAGAAGAGGGAGTGAGATGACACAGACGCAGAGGGAAGGGGGAGTGAGATTACAGAGAGGTTGAGTGAAGGGGGAGTGAGATGACACACAGGCAGAGGGAAGGGGGAGTGAGATGACACAGAGGCAGAGTGAAAGGGGACTGAGATGACACAGAGGCAGAGGGAAAAGTGAGTGAGATGACACAGAGGCAGAGGGAAGGGGGAGTGAGATGACACAGAGGCAGAGGGATAGGGGAGTGAGATGACAAACAGGCAGAGGGAAGGGGGAGTGAGATGACACAGAGGCAGAGGGAAGGGGGAGTGAGACGATGCAGAGGCAGAGGGAAGGGGGAGTGAGATGACACAGAGGCAGAGGGAAGGGGGAGTGACATGACACGGAGGCAGAGGGAAGGAGGAGTGAGATGACACAGAGGCAGAGGGAAAGGGGAGTGACATGACACAGAGACAGAGGGAAGGGGGAGTGAGATGACACAGAGGCAGAGGGAAGGGGGAATGGGATTACACAGAGGTTGTGGTAAGGGGGAGTGACATGTCACAGAGGCAGAGGGAAGGGGGAGTGAGATTACAGAGAGGTTGAGGGAAGGGGGAGTGAGATGACACAGAGGCAGAGGGAAGGGGGAGTGAGATGACACAGAGGCAGAGTGAAGAGTGAGTGAGATGACACAGAGGCAGAGGGAAGGGGGAGTGAGATGACACAGAGGCAGAGGGAAGGGGGAGTGAGATGACAATGAGGCAGAGGGAAGGGGGAGTGAGATGACAATGAGGCAGAGGGAAGGGGGAGTGAGATGACACAGAGGCAGAGGGAAGGGGGAGTGAGATGACAGAGAGCAGAGGGAAGGGGGAGTGAGATGACACAAAGGCAGAGGGAAGGGGGGAGTTAGATGACACAGAGGTAGAGGGAAGGGGGGAGTGAGATGACACAGAGGTAGAGGGAAGGGGGAGTGAGATGACACAGAGGGAGTGGGAAGGGGGAGTGAGATGACACAGAGGCAGAGGGAAGGGGGAGTGAGATGACACAGAGGCAGAGGGAAGGGGGAGTGAGATGACAATGAGGCAGAGGGAAGGGGGAGTGAGATGACAATGAGGCAGAGGGAAGGGGGAGTGAGATGACACAGAGGCAGAGGGAAGGGGGAGTGAGATGACAGAGAGCAGAGGGAAGGGGGAGTGAGATGACACAGAGGCGGAGGGAAGGGTGAGTGAGATGACACAGAGGCAGAGGGAACGGGGAGTGAGATGACACAGAGGCAGAGGGAACGGGGAGTGAGATGACACAGAGGCAGAGAGAAGGGCGAGTCAGATGACACAGAGGCAGAGGGAAGGAGGAGTGAGATGACACATAGGCAGAGGGAAGAGGGAGTGAGATGACACAGAGGCAGAGGGAAGGGGGAGTGAGATGACACAGAGATAGAAGAAAGAGTGAGTGAGATTACACAGAGGCAGAGTGAAGGGGGAGTGAGATGACACAGAGGCAGAGGGAAGGGGGACTGAGAAGACACAGAGGCAGAGGGAAGGGGGAGTGAGATGACAGAGAGGCAGAGGGAAGAGGGTGTGAGATGACACAGAGGCAGAGGGAAGGGTGAGTGAGATGACACAGGCAGAGGGAAGGGGTAGTGAAATGACACACAGGCAGAGGGAACGGGGAGTGAGATGACACACAGGCAGAGGGAAGAGGGAGTGAGATGACACAGAGGCAGAGGTAAGGGGGAGTGAGATGACACAGAGATAGAGGAAAGAGGGAGTGAGATTACACAGAGGCAGAGTGAAGAGGGAGTGAGATGACACAGAGGCAGAGGGAAGAGGGAGTGAGATGACACAGAGGCAGAGGGAAGGGGGAGTGAGATGACACAGAGGCGGAGGGAAGGGTGAGTGAGATGACACAGGCAGAGGGAAGGGGGAGTGAAATGACACACAGGCAGAGGGAACGGGGAGTGAGATGACACACAGGCAGAGGGAAGAGGGAGTGAGATGACACAGAGGCAGAGGTAAGGGGGAGTGAGATGACACAGAGATAGAGGAAAGAGGGAGTGAGATTACACAGAGGCAGAGTGAAGAGGGAGTGAGATGACACAGAGGCAGAGGGAAGAGGGAGTGAGATGACACAGAGGCAGAGGTAAGGGGGAGTGAGATGACACAGAGATAGAGGAAAGAGGGAGTGAGATTACACAGAGGCAGAGTGAAGAGGGAGTGAGATGACACAGAGGCAGAGGGAAGGGGGAGTGAGATGACACAGAGGCAGAGGGAAGGGGGAGTGAGATGACACAGAGGCAGAGTGTGGAGTGAGTGAGATGACACAGAGGCAGAGTGAAGAGGGAGTGAGATGACACAGAGGCAGAGGGAGGGTGGAGTGAAATCACACAGAGTCAGAGGGAAGAGGGAGTGAGATGACACAAAGGCAGAGGAAAGGGGGAGTGAAATGACACAGAGGCAGATTGAAGGGGGAGTGAGATGACACACAGGGAGTGGGAAGGTGCAGTGAGATGACAATGAGGCAGGGGGAAGGGGGAGTGAGATGACACAGAGGCAGAGTGAAGAGTGAGTGAGATGACACAGAGGCAGAGGGAAGAGGGAGTGACATGACACAGAGGCAGAGGGAAGGGGGAGTGGGATTACACAGAGGTTGAGGCAAGGGGGAGGAGATGACACAGAAGTAGTGGGGAGGGGGAGTGAGATGACACAGAGTCAGAGGGAAGGGGGAGCGAGATTACACAGAGCTTGAGGGAAGAGGGAGTGAGATGACACAGACGCAGAGGGAAGGGGGAGTGAGATTACAGAGAGGTTGAGTGAAGGGGGAGTGAGATGACACACAGGGGAGGGAAGGGGGAGTGAGATGACACAGAGGCAGAGTGAAAGGGGACTGAGATGACACAGAGGCAGAGGGAAAAGTGAGTGAGATGACACAGAGGCAGAGGGAAGGGGGAGTGAGATGACACAGAGGCAGAGGGATAGGGGAGTGAGATGACAAACAGGCAGAGGGAAGGGGGAGTGAGATGACACAGAGGCAGAGGGAAGGGGGAGTGAGACGATGCAGAGGCAGAGGGAAGGGGGAGTGAGATGACACAGAGGCAGAGGGAAGGGGGAGTGACATGACACGGAGGCAGAGGGAAGGAGGAGTGAGATGACACAGAGGCAGAGGGAAAGGGGAGTGACATGACACAGAGACAGAGGGAAGGGGGAGTGAGATGACACAGAGGCAGAGGGAAGGGGGACTGAGATGACACAGAGGCAGAGGGAAGGGGGAGTGAGATGACACAGAGGCAGAGGGAAGCGGGAATAGGATTACACAGAGGTTGTGGTAAGGGGGAGTTACATGACACAGAGGCAGAGGGAAGGGGGAGTGAGATTACAGAGAGGTTGAGGGAAGGGGGAGTGAGATGACACAGAGGCAGAGGGAAGGGGGAGTGAGATGACACAGAGGCAGAGTGAAGAGTGAGTGAGATGACACAGAGGCAGAGGGAAGGGGGAGTGAGATGACACAGAGGCAGAGGGAAGGGGGAGTGAGATGACAATGAGGCAGAGGGAAGGGCTAGTGAGATGACAATGAGGCAGAGGGAAGGGGGAGTGAGATGACACAGAGGGAGAGGGAAGGGGGAGTGAGATGACAGAGAGCAGAGGGAACGGGGAGTGAGATGACACAGAGGCAGAGGGAACGGGGAGTGAGATGACACAGAGGCAGAAGGAACGGGGAGTGAGATGACACAGAGGCAGAGAGAAGGGTGAGTCAGATGACACAGAGGCAGAGGGAAGGAGGAGTGAGATGACACACAGGCACAGGGAAGAGGGAGTGAGATGACACAGAGGGAGAGGGAAGGGGGAGTGAGATGACACAGAGATAGAAGAAAGAGTGAGTGAGATTACACAGAGGCGGAGTGAAGGGGGAGTGAGATGACACAGAGGCAGAGGGAAGGGGGACTGAGAAGACACAGAGGCAGAGGGAAGGGGGAGTGAGATGACAGAGAGGCAGAGGGAAGGGGGTGTGAGATGACACAGAGGCAGAGGGAAGAGGGTGTGAGATGACACAGAGGCAGAGGGAAGGGGGAGTGAGATGACAGAGAGGCAGAGGGAAGGGGGTGTGAGATGACACAGAGGCAGAGGGAACGGTGAGTGAGATGACACAGGCAGAGGGAAGGGGTAGTGAAATGACACACAGGCAGAGGGAACGGGGAGTGAGATGACACACAGGCAGAGGGAAGAGGGAGTGAGATGACACAGAGGCAGACGTAAGGGGGACTGAGATGACACAGAGATAGAGGAAAGAGGGAGTGAGATTACACAGAGGCAGAGTGAAGAGGGAGTGAGATGACACAGAGGCAGAGGGAAGAGGGAGTGAGATGACACACAGGCAGAGGGAAGGGGGAGTGAGAAGACACAGAGGCAGAGGGAAGGGGGAGTGGGATTACACAGAGGTTGAGGGAAGGGGGAGTGAGATGACACAGAGGCAGAGGGAAGGGGGAGTGAGATGACACAGAGGCAGAGTGAAGAGTGAGTGAGATGACACAGAGGCAGAGGGAAGAGGGAGTGACATGACACAGAGGCAGAGGGAAGGGGGAGTGGGATTACACAAAGGTTGAGGCAAGGGGGAGTGACATAACACAGAGGTAGAGGGAAGGGGGAGTGAGATGACACAGAGGCAGAGGGAAGGGGGAATGAGATGACACAGAGGCAGAGGGAAGGGGGAGGAGATGACACAGAGGCAGAGGGAAGGGGGAGTGAGATGACACAGAAGTAGAGGGAAGAGGGAGTGACATGACACAGAGGCAGAGAGAAGGGGGAGTGGGATTACACAGAGGTTGAGGCAAGGGGGAGTGACATGACACAGAGGTAGAGGGAAGGGGGAGTGAGATGACACAGAGGCAGAGGGAAGGGGAATGAGATGACACAGAGGCAGAGGGAAGGGGGAGGAGATGACACAGAAGTGGAGGGGAGGGGGAGTGAGATGACACAGAGTCAGAGGGAAGGGGGAGCGAGATTACACAGAGCTTGAGGGAAGAGGGAGTGAGATGACACAGACGCAGAGGGAAGGGGGAGTGAGATTACAGAGAGGTTGAGTGAAGGGGGAGTGAGATGACACACAGGCAGAGGGAAGGGGGAGTGAGATGACACAGAGGCAGAGTGAAAGGGGACTGAGATGACACAGAGGCAGAGGGAAAAGTGAGTGAGATGACACAGAGGCAGAGGGAAGGGGGAGTGAGATGACACAGAGGCAGAGGGATAGGGGAGTGAGATGACAAACAGGCAGAGGGAAGGGGGAGTGAGATGACACAGAGGCAGAGGGAAGGGGAGTGAGACGATGCAGAGGCAGAGGGAAGGGGAGTGAGATGACACAGAGGCAGAGGGAAGGGGGAGTGACATGACACGGAGGCAGAGGGAAGGAGGAGTGAGATGACACAGAGGCAGAGGGAAAGGGGAGTGACATGACACAGAGACAGAGGGAAGGGGGAGTGAGATGACACAGAGGCAGAGGGAAGGGGGAATGGGATTACACAGAGGTTGTGGTAAGGGGGAGTGACATGTCACAGAGGCAGAGGGAAGGGGAGTGAGATTACAGAGAGGTTGAGGGAAGGGGGAGTGAGATGACACAGAGGCAGAGGGAAGGGGGAGTGAGATGACACAGAGGCAGAGTGAAGAGTGAGTGAGATGACACAGAGGCAGAGGGAAGGGGGAGTGAGATGACACAGAGGCAGAGGGAAGGGGGAGTGAGATGACAATGAGGCAGAGGGAAGGGGAGTGAGATGACAATGAGGCAGAGGGAAGGGGGAGTGAGATGACACAGAGGCAGAGGGAAGGGGGAGTGAGATGACAGAGAGCAGAGGGAAGGGGGAGTGAGATGACACAAAGGCAGAGGGAAGGGGGGAGTTAGATGACACAGAGGTAGAGGGAAGGGGGGAGTGAGATGACACAGAGGTAGAGGGAAGGGGGAGTGAGATGACACAGAGGGAGTGGGAAGGGGGAGTGAGATGACACAGAGGCAGAGGGAAGGGGGAATGAGATGACACAGAGGCAGAATGGAGAGGGAGTGAGATGACACATAGGCAGAGGGAAGGGGGAGTGAGATGACACAGAGGCAGAGGGAAGGGGGAGTGAGATGACACAGAGGCAGAGGGAAGGGGGAGTGAGATTACAGAGAGGTTGAGGGAAGGGGGAGTGAGATGACACAGAGGCAGAGGGAAGGGGGAGTGAGATGACACAGAGGCAGAGTGAAGAGTGAGTGAGATGACACAGAGGCAGAGGGAAGGGGGAGTGAGATGACACAGAGGCAGAGGGAAGGGGGAGTGAGATGACAATGAGGCAGAGGGAAGGGCTAGTGAGATGACAATGAGGCAGAGGGAAGGGGGAGTGAGATGACACAGAGGGAGAGGGAAGGGGGAGTGAGATGACAGAGAGCAGAGGGAACGGGAGTGAGATGACACAGAGGCAGAGGGAACGGGGAGTGAGATGACACAGAGGCAGAAGGAACGGGGAGTGAGATGACACAGAGGCAGAGAGAAGGGTGAGTCAGATGACACAGAGGCAGAGGGAAGGAGGAGTGAGATGACACACAGGCAGAGGAAGAGGGAGTGAGATGACACAGAGGGAGAGGGAAGGGGGAGTGAGATGACACAGAGATAGAAGAAAGAGTGAGTGAGATTACACAGAGGCGGAGTGAAGGGGGAGTGAGATGACACAGAGGCAGAGGGAAGGGGGACTGAGAAGACACAGAGGCAGAGGGAAGGGGGAGTGAGATGACAGAGAGGCAGAGGGAAGGGGGTGTGAGATGACACAGAGGCAGAGGGAAGAGGGTGTGAGATGACACAGAGGCAGAGGGAAGGGGGAGTGAGATGACAGAGAGGCAGAGGGAAGGGGGTGTGAGATGACACAGAGGCAGAGGGAACGGTGAGTGAGATGACACAGGCAGAGGGAAGGGGTAGTGAAATGACACACAGGCAGAGGGAACGGGGAGTGAGATGACACACAGGCAGAGGGAAGAGGGAGTGAGATGACACAGAGGCAGACGTAAGGGGGACTGAGATGACACAGAGATAGAGGAAAGAGGGAGTGAGATTACACAGAGGCAGAGTGAAGAGGGAGTGAGATGACACAGAGGCAGAGGGAAGAGGGAGTGAGATGACACACAGCAGAGGACAGAGAAGGGAGTGAGAAGACACAGAGGCAGAGGGAAGGGGGAGTGAGAAGACACAGAGGCAGAGGGAAGGGGGAGTGGGATTACACAGAGGTTGAGGGAAGGGGAGTGAGATGACACAGAGGCAGAGGGAAGGGGGAGTGAGATGACACAGAGGCAGAGGGAAGGGGGACTGAGAAGACACAGAGGCAGAGGGAAGGGGGAGTGAGATGACAGAGAGGCAGAGGGAAGGGGGTGTGAGATGACACAGAGGCAGAGGGAAGAGGGTGTGAGATGACACAGAGGCAGAGGGAAGGGGGAGTGAGATGACAGAGAGGCAGAGGGAAGGGGGTGTGAGATGACACAGAGGCAGAGGGAACTGTGAGTGAGATGACAGAGGCAGAGGGAAGGGGTAGTGAAATGACACACAGGCAGAGGGAACGGGGAGTGAGATGACACACAGGCAGAGGGAAGAGGGAGTGAGATGACACAGAGGCAGACGTAAGGGGGACTGAGATGACACAGAGATAGAGGAAAGAGGGAGCGAGATTACACAGAGGCAGAGTGAAGAGGGAGTGAGATGACACAGAGGCAGAGGGAAGAGGGAGTGAGATGACACACAGGCAGAGGGAAGGGGGAGTGAGAAGACACAGAGGCAGAGGGAAGGGGGAGTGGGATTACACAGAGGTTGAGGGAAGGGGGAGTGAGATGACACAGAGGCAGAGGGAAGGGGGAGTGAGATGACACAGAGGCAGAGTGAAGAGTGAGTGAGATGACACAGAGGCAGAGGGAACAGGGAGTGACATGACACAGAGGCAGAGGGAAGGGGGAGTGGGATTACACAGAGGTTGAGGCAAGGGGGAGTGACATAACACAGAGGTAGAGGGAAGGGGGAGTGAGATGACACAGAGGCAGAGGGAAGGGGGAATGAGATGACACAGAGGCAGAGGGAAGGGGAGGAGATGACACAGAGGCAGAGGGAAGGGGGAGTGAGATGACACAGAAGTAGAGGGAAGAGGGAGTGACATGACACAGAGGCAGAGAGAAGGGGGAGTGGGATTACACAGAGGTTGAGGCAAGGGGGAGTGACATGACACAGAGGTAGAGGGAAGGGGGAGTGAGATGACACAGAGGCAGAGGGAAGGGGGAATGAGATGACACAGAGGCAGAGGGAAGGGGGAGGAGATGACACAGAAGTGGAGGGGAGGGGGAGTGAGATGACACAGAGTCAGAGGGAAGGGGAGCGAGATTACACAGAGCTTGAGAGAAGAGGGAGTGAGATGACACAGACGCAGAGGGAAGGGGGAGTGAGATTACAGAGAGGTTGAGTGAAGGGGGAGTGAGATGACACACAGGCAGAGGGAAGGGGGAGTGAGATGACACAGAGGCAGAGTGAAAGGGGACTGAGATGACACAGAGGCAGAGGGAAAAGTGAGTGAGATGACACAGAGGCAGAGGGAAGGGGGAGTGAGATGACACAGAGGCAGAGGGATAGGGGAGTGAGATGACAAACAGGCAGAGGGAAGGGGAGTGAGATGACACAGAGGCAGAGGGAAGGGGGAGTGAGACGATGCAGAGGCAGAGGAAGGGGGAGTGAGATGACACAGAGGCAGAGGGAAGGGGGAGTGACATGACACGGAGGCAGAGGGAAGGAGGAGTGAGATGACACAGAGGCAGAGGGAAAGGGGAGTGACATGACACAGAGACAGAGGGAAGGGGGAGTGAGATGACACAGAGGCAGAGGGAAGGGGGAATGGGATTACACAGAGGTTGTGGTAAGGGGGAGTGACATGTCACAGAGGCAGAGGGAAGGGGGAGTGAGATTACAGAGAGGTTGAGGGAAGGGGGAGTGAGATGACACAGAGGCAGAGGGAAGGGGGAGTGAGATGACACAGAGGCAGAGTGAAGAGTGAGTGAGATGACACAGAGGCAGAGGGAAGGGGGAGTGAGATGACACAGAGGCAGAGGAAGGGGGAGTGAGATGACAATGAGGCAGAGGAAGGGGGAGTGAGATGACAATGAGGCAGAGGGAAGGGGGAGTGAGATGACACAGAGGCAGAGGGAAGGGGGAGTGAGATGACAGAGAGCAGAGGGAAGGGGGAGTGAGATGACACAAAGGCAGAGGGAAGGGGGGAGTTAGATGACACAGAGGTAGAGGGAAGGGGGGAGTGAGATGACACAGAGGTAGAGGGAAGGGGGAGTGAGATGACACAGAGGGAGTGGGAAGGGGGAGTGAGATGACACAGAGGCAGAGGGAAGGGGGAGTGAGATGACACAGAGGCAGAGGGAAGGGGGAGTGAGATGACAATGAGGCAGAGGGAAGGGGGAGTGAGATGACAATGAGGCAGAGGGAAGGGGGAGTGAGATGACACAGAGGCAGAGGGAAGGGGGAGTGAGATGACAGAGAGCAGAGGGAAGGGGGAGTGAGATGACACAGAGGCGGAGGGAAGGGTGAGTGAGATGACACAGAGGCAGAGGGAACGGGGAGTGAGATGACACAGAGGCAGAGGGAACGGGGAGTGAGATGACACAGAGGCAGAGAGAAGGGCGAGTCAGATGACACAGAGGCAGAGGGAAGGAGGAGTGAGATGACACATAGGCAGAGGGAAGAGGGAGTGAGATGACACAGAGGCAGAGGGAAGGGGGAGTGAGATGACACAGAGATAGAAGAAAGAGTGAGTGAGATTACACAGAGGCAGAGTGAAGGGGGAGTGAGATGACACAGAGGCAGAGGGAAGGGGGACTGAGAAGACACAGAGGCAGAGGAAGGGGGAGTGAGATGACAGAGAGGCAGAGGGAAGAGGGTGTGAGATGACACAGAGGCAGAGGGAAGGGTGAGTGAGATGACACAGGCAGAGGGAAGGGGTAGTGAAATGACACACAGGCAGAGGGAACGGGGAGTGAGATGACACACAGGCAGAGGGAAGAGGGAGTGAGATGACACAGAGGCAGAGGTAAGGGGGAGTGAGATGACACAGAGATAGAGGAAAGAGGGAGTGAGATTACACAGAGGCAGAGTGAAGAGGGAGTGAGATGACACAGAGGCAGAGGGAAGAGGGAGTGAGATGACACAGAGGCAGAGGGAAGGGGGAGTGAGATGACACAGAGGCGGAGGGAAGGGTGAGTGAGATGACACAGGCAGAGGGAAGGGGGAGTGAAATGACACACAGGCAGAGGGAACGGGGAGTGAGATGACACACAGGCAGAGGGAAGAGGAGTGAGATGACACAGAGGCAGAGGTAAGGGGGAGTGAGATGACACAGAGATAGAGGAAAGAGGGAGTGAGATTACACAGAGGCAGAGTGAAGAGGGAGTGAGATGACACAGAGGCAGAGGGAAGAGGGAGTGAGATGACACAGAGGCAGAGGTAAGGGGGAGTGAGATGACACAGAGATAGAGGAAAGAGGGAGTGAGATTACACAGAGGCAGAGTGAAGAGGGAGTGAGATGACACAGAGGCAGAGGGAAGGGGGAGTGAGATGACACAGAGGCAGAGGGAAGGGGGAGTGAGATGACACAGAGGCAGAGTGTGGAGTGAGTGAGATGACACAGAGGCAGAGTGAAGAGGGAGTGAGATGACACAGAGGCAGAGGGAGGGTGGAGTGAAATCACACAGAGTCAGAGGGAAGAGGGAGTGAGATGACACAAAGGCAGAGGAAAGGGGGAGTGAAATGACACAGAGGCAGATTGAAGGGGGAGTGAGATGACACACAGGGAGTGGGAAGGTGCAGTGAGATGACAATGAGGCAGGGGGAAGGGGGAGTGAGATGACACAGAGGCAGAGTGAAGAGTGAGTGAGATGACACAGAGGCAGAGGGAAGAGGGAGTGACATGACACAGAGGCAGAGGGAAGGGGAGTGGGATTACACAGAGGTTGAGGCAAGGGGGAGGAGATGACACAGAAGTAGTGGGGAGGGGGAGTGAGATGACACAGAGTCAGAGGGAAGGGGGAGCGAGATTACACAGAGCTTGAGGGAAGAGGGAGTGAGATGACACAGACGCAGAGGGAAGGGGGAGTGAGATTACAGAGAGGTTGAGTGAAGGGGGAGTGAGATGACACACAGGGGAGGGAAGGGGGAGTGAGATGACACAGAGGCAGAGTGAAAGGGGACTGAGATGACACAGAGGCAGAGGGAAAAGTGAGTGAGATGACACAGAGGCAGAGGGAAGGGGGAGTGAGATGACACAGAGGCAGAGGGATAGGGGAGTGAGATGACAAACAGGCAGAGGGAAGGGGGAGTGAGATGACACAGAGGCAGAGGGAAGGGGGAGTGAGACGATGCAGAGGCAGAGGGAAGGGGGAGTGAGATGACACAGAGGCAGAGGGAAGGGGGAGTGACATGACACGGAGGCAGAGGGAAGGAGGAGTGAGATGACACAGAGGCAGAGGGAAAGGGGAGTGACATGACACAGAGACAGAGGGAAGGGGGAGTGAGATGACACAGAGGCAGAGGGAAGGGGGACTGAGATGACACAGAGGCAGAGGGAAGGGGGAGTGAGATGACACAGAGGCAGAGGGAAGCGGGAATAGGATTACACAGAGGTTGTGGTAAGGGGGAGTTACATGACACAGAGGCAGAGGGAAGGGGGAGTGAGATTACAGAGAGGTTGAGGGAAGGGGGAGTGAGATGACACAGAGGCAGAGGGAAGGGGGAGTGAGATGACACAGAGGCAGAGTGAAGAGTGAGTGAGATGACACAGAGGCAGAGGGAAGGGGGAGTGAGATGACACAGAGGCAGAGGGAAGGGGGAGTGAGATGACAATGAGGCAGAGGGAAGGGCTAGTGAGATGACAATGAGGCAGAGGGAAGGGGGAGTGAGATGACACAGAGGGAGAGGGAAGGGGGAGTGAGATGACAGAGAGCAGAGGGAACGGGGAGTGAGATGACACAGAGGCAGAGGGAACGGGGAGTGAGATGACACAGAGGCAGAAGGAACGGGGAGTGAGATGACACAGAGGCAGAGAGAAGGGTGAGTC
>NW_027277967.1:0-22177 GCF_030028105.1 Mobula birostris
TACCTGATCAGTTTCGTATGGTTTTTGTGCGGGAAGGGGGATTTGGGGGTCGATGTACCTGATCAGTTTCGTATGGTTTTTGTGCGGGAAGGGGGATTTGGGGGTCGATGTACCTGATCAGTTTCGTATGGTTTTTGTGCGGGAAGGGGGATTTGGGGGTCGATGTACCTGATCAGTTTCGTATGGTTTTTGTGCGGGAAGGGGGATTTGGGGGTCGATGTACCTGATCAGTTTCGTATGGTTTTTGTGCGGGAAGGGGGATTTGGGGGTCGATGTACCTGATCAGTTTCGTATGGTTTTTGTGCGGGAAGGGGGATTTGGGGGTCGATGTACCTGATCAGTTTCGTATGGTTTTTGTGCGGGAAGGGGGATTTGGGGGTCGATGTACCTGATCAGTTTCGTATGGTTTTTGTGCGGGAAGGGGGATTTGGGGGTCGATGTACCTGATCAGTTTCGTATGGTTTTTGTGCGGGAAGGGGGATTTGGGGGTCGATGTACCTGATCAGTTTCGTATGGTTTTTGTGCGGGAAGGGGGATTTGGGGGTCGATGTACCTGATCAGTTTCGTATGGTTTTTGTGCGGGAAGGGGGATTTGGGGGTCGATGTACCTGATCAGTTTCGTATGGTTTTTGTGCGGGAAGGGGGATTTGGGGGTCGATGTACCTGATCAGTTTCGTATGGTTTTTGTGCGGGAAGGGGGATTTGGGGGTCGATGTACCTGATCAGTTTCGTATGGTTTTTGTGCGGGAAGGGGGATTTGGGGGTCGATGTACCTGATCAGTTTCGTATGGTTTTTGTGCGGGAAGGGGGATTTGGGGGTCGATGTACCTGATCAGTTTCGTATGGTTTTTGTGCGGGAAGGGGGATTTGGGGGTCGATGTACCTGATCAGTTTCGTATGGTTTTTGTGCGGGAAGGGGGATTTGGGGGTCGATGTACCTGATCAGTTTCGTATGGTTTTTGTGCGGGAAGGGGGATTTGGGGGTCGATGTACCTGATCAGTTTCGTATGGTTTTTGTGCGGGAAGGGGGATTTGGGGGTCGATGTACCTGATCAGTTTCGTATGGTTTTTGTGCGGGAAGGGGGATTTGGGGGTCGATGTACCTGATCAGTTTCGTATGGTTTTTGTGCGGGAAGGGGGATTTGGGGGTCGATGTACCTGATCAGTTTCGTATGGTTTTTGTGCGGGAAGGGGGATTTGGGGGTCGATGTACCTGATCAGTTTCGTATGGTTTTTGTGCGGGAAGGGGGATTTGGGCGTCGATGTACCTGATCAGTTTCGTATGGTTTTTGTGCGGGAAGGGGGATTTGGGCGTCGATGTACCTGATCAGTTTCGTATGGTTTTTGTGCGGGAAGGGGGATTTGGGCGTCGATGTACCTGATCAGTTTCGTATGGTTTTTGTGCGGGAAGGGGGATTTGGGGGTCGATGTACCTGATCAGTTTCGTATGGTTTTTGTGCGGGAAGGGGGATTTGGGGGTCGATGTACCTGATCAGTTTCGTATGGTTTTTGTGCGGGAAGGGGGATTTGGGGGTCGATGTACCTGATCAGTTTCGTATGGTTTTTGTGCGGGAAGGGGGATTTGGGGGTCGATGTACCTGATCAGTTTCGTATGGTTTTTGTGCGGGAAGGGGGATTTGGGGGTCGATGTACCTGATCAGTTTCGTATGGTTTTTGTGCGGGAAGGGGGATTTGGGGGTCGATGTACCTGATCAGTTTCGTATGGTTTTTGTGCGGGAAGGGGGATTTGGGGGTCGATGTACCTGATCAGTTTTGCATGGTTTTTGTGCGGGAAGGGGGATTTGGGGGTCGATGTACCTGATCAGTTTCGTATGGTTTTTGTGCGGGAAGGGGGATTTGGGGGTCGATGTACCTGATCAGTTTCGTATGGTTTTTGTGCGGGAAGGGGGATTTGGGGGTCGATGTACCTGATCAGTTTCGTATGGTTTTTGTGCGGGAAGGGGGATTTGGGGGTCGATGTACCTGATCAGTTTCGTATGGTTTTTGTGCGGGAAGGGGGATTTGGGGGTCGATGTACCTGATCAGTTTCGTATGGTTTTTGTGCGGGAAGGGGGATTTGGGGGTCGATGTACCTGATCAGTTTCGTATGGTTTTTGTGCGGGAAGGGGGATTTGGGGGTCGATGTACCTGATCAGTTTTGCATGGTTTTTGTGCGGGAAGGGGGATTTGGGGGTTGATGACTGTGCTGCCTTTCTTTTCTTTTTCTTTCTTGGTTTCATGGCTACCCGGAGAACTGAAGATTTTCAGAGTTGTATACTTTGATAATTTCTGAACCTTTGAACAAAAGATTCTACATGTATTTAAAAAAGAAAGTACTATTGAAGGTAAATGCAGGTTCCTTAAAGTGAGAAGCAGGAGAAATTATAATGGAAAGCAAAAAGTGGTGAAACCATTACATTTATTTATTTAGAGGTACAGTGGGGATGCAGACTGGGCCCTGGGATTTACCCCAAGTGCTAAAAGAAGTAGCCAAGGAAACAAGAAATGCATTCATTGTTATCCTCCAAAATCCTGTGCACTATGGCAAATTTCCTGCTCATTGTAGGGTTACAAGTGTAATTCCACTACTTAAAAAAGAGAAAACAGAGATCTGTAGATTGTTCAGCCTAACATCAGAAAAAAATGGAATAATAAAGGATGGGATGAGAGAGAGTAATTATAAAATACTCAGAAAGAATGGGTAAAGTGGACCTGGACTTATGTAAATGAGACTGTGTTTGATAAACCCACAGGAGGTTTTTGAGGATGTACGTGGTAATAGATAACCTGATATCGTTGAATGTGGCATGTTTTTATTTTCATTAGTCAATTGATAAGGCCCCACATTAATGTATATGGGGATCGGGTGTGTTATACTTGCATGGATTGACAATTAGTTGGTGTAAGACACAAAAAGAACAGGAATAAATGGAAGAGACAGGTGTTCTGAAAGAATTGAAGCTTGGGCCCTAGTTATTCACAGTATGTATCAATAATTTGAATGAGGGAACTAAATTTAATATTTCTAAATTTATCAAGGTCAAGTTGAGTGAATGAACAAATAGATGAAAGATGCAGTACAATGTGGATAAATGTGAAGTTATCTATTTTGGTTGGAAATACAGAAAGGCAGCATATTATTTAAATTGTGACAGACTCATAAATTTTGATGCATGTGGGAATCCTTGCACACTTGTTACCGAAACAAAGCATATAAGAATGTAACTGGTATGCTGATCTTCACTGCAAGATCTTTTGGGCGCAGAAGAAATTCTTGCTACAACTCTACGGGGCCTTGGTCAGACCTTTCCTGGATTATTGTGTCTAATTCGTGCCCCCTTACCCAAGAAAAGATATACGTAGATATAGAATTCAATGAAGACTGATTGATTCAACTAGGGCTGTATTCATTAGAGTTTAGAAGAATAAATGGTAAGCTCATTGAAATAAACAAAATTCTGACAGAGCTAGACTGACTTAACGAGGCTAAGATGTTTCTCCTAGACAAGAATCCAGAAGAAGTTACATTTGAGGATATGTAACAAGGCTTTATAACTGAGATGATTTCTTTTTACTCAATGACTAGCAGATGTGTGAAATTCTCCAACATAGAAGGTAGTAAAGACTAAGTTATTGAATATAAGAAAGAGATAGCTAAATTCAAATGATATCAAGGGACTTAAGGAGTGGGCAGCAATATGGTATTGAGATAGCAGATCAACACTGATCATATTAAACTGTGGAGTCAATCTGAAAGACCAAGTGGCCTGTTTCTGTCCTTCATATTTCACGTTCCAATCTACTAGACCCTGCTAGAATCCATCCTGACGCCTCCAAACAATTCTTTTACATTGCTACTTTTTGTTTGTAAACTTGGTATTAACACTACAAATTTTAAAAAAAGAATTCTATTAATTTATTCTTACTTATTGACTTCTGTCATCATTTTTTTGGTTCTTGTTTGCTGGTCCTCGTTCTCAGCTTACAACACTGCTTGGAAACATCATACATCCCTTTTAATTAACTATTTTAAAATTCTTTTGTCATTTCATTTGGATTACATTTATGATAGAGTTTTATTTCTCAATCAAATGGGCAGATGATAAAAATAAAGCCATTGTTCTTTACATATTCTCCTTTTAGTCTAATTTTGCAATCTACCTCAGCCAAATATTCTTTATTTTTATACAATTGCCTTAGGTCAATTTTATAACTCTAGTTCTGACTTTGGTGGGTCATTCTCGACTCAGTGTAATGTTCTTTCATACTGCGATCACTTTTCTCTAGAGGATTAAACCTATCATGTTACACAAAACAAGATCTAAAACAGTCTGTTTCTTAATTGGTTAAAAAGGCCTATAAACTAGTCGCAACAGTATTTTTTGTACCTTTTTATCTTTTATCTTCAACTACTACTAGCTAATCTTCTATCCCAAGATCACTTTCCACAAGTGCTGGTTTATCATCCTTAATTATCATGAGTGGCATCTTTCTTCTTGCATTTCGTCTGTCCTTTCGAAACATTATTCCCTGAAATATTTAACTTTGAACCTTGATCACAAGACAATCACATCTTTGTTCTGACTTTTAGATCAAGCTCATTTAACTCCATTTATGTGTTGGAGAGCCTAAAGTGAAGTTACATACAGAATGATGATTTTTACTCATACATTTTAAGACCTAAATACAGGTGTATCTAAGGATTTACATAGATGATAATGGTAGGTATAGATTCCTACAGTTTGTATTGATGCTTTAAACTATTCATTGCTGTTTCATTAAAATATCAGTAAAGATATAGGAGAGGGGTAGCTAAGAAAACATTCAGAAATTTGAGTGTTACGAAACACATAGAACTTCAGTACATGTATTTTTATTGCTAACAATCCACTTTGTAAAATCTATATAAAAATACTAAACTCATGCACTGCATCATAACTAATTATTCCCAGAGATAGTGGCTTTCTGGACCCCATCCTACTCAATAGTCTTTAAAAATCTGTTTGGTACATATCAAGGTGATATGAAGGACTTCAGCAAGCTGTTGATTTGTAAGGCTACACAATATTTAAATTTTGGGAGTTCATCATGAAATACAGACCATTATGGTGACTTGTACTAAAATTACTATGTTGCAAACCAGTTTTAATTGATTTGTGAGTAATTTGTTTCTGGCACTTCCTTCCAGAATAAGATCACAGTCTGGGATTATTGCAGCCTCAGCCTTCTAGATTTCCAATGATTTCATTTTTATAGTAATTGTTTCTGCAACTACAATTTTTGGAATCAGACTTACCTTCATCACTTGTAGACTGGCATACATGAAGTAAATAGTAGAATCACCAAATCTGGCCTCCACGGACTCTGTCTACTACCCCTCAGTGCTTTGGAAAAGCAGCCAGCATAATCAAAGACTCCCTCCCACTGTAGGCATTCTCTCTTCTCTCCTTGTCCGTTGTACAGGAGATACAAAAGCTCTAAAATATTTATTACCAGGCTCTAAGACAGCTTCTATCCCACATAAACTACCTCATCATAGCCTTTTCACCTTCTTTTCTTCCAGCACTGTATTTTCTCTGTAACACTAAATTCTGCATTGTTATTGTTTTGCCCTCAAATTACTTGTATTTTAAAGTAATCTGTATGCATGCCTTGCAAAACTAAATTTTTTCACTGTACCTCAATAAACCATTACTTAAATTTCTGGTGTTTCTTTTAACCTTACTCTTGAGGTGGGAAAATGAATAAAGATGCTTGACATCATGTCTTTTGTAGAAGCTCTAAATTGTTTTGCAGGCCAAAGATTGCCTGCGTATATGTGCGAGGTCTTCTGCTGCTGTAGCCCATCCACTTCAAAGTTCGATGTGTTGTGCATTCAGAGAATCTCTTCTGCACACTACAGTTGTAAAGTGGGGTTACTTTAATTACTGTCACCTTCCTGTCAGCTTGAACCATTCTGGCCATTCTCTTCTGACTTCTCTCATTAACAAGGCATTTTCGGGCACAGAACTGCTGCTCATTGGATGCTTTTTGTTTTGTTTTTTTGCATAATTCTCTGTAAACACTAGAGACTGTTGTGTATGAAAATCCCATGAGATCAGAAGTTTCTGAGATATTCAGACCACCCCATCTGGCACTAAAAATCATTCCACGGTCACATTTCTTCACCATTTTAATGTTTGGTCTGAACAACAACTGAACCTCTTGACCACATCTACATGCTTTTGTGCATTGAGTTACTGTTACATGATTGGTTCATTAGATATTTGCATTAACGATACCTAATAAAATAGCCACTGAGCATAATTCTTAGAGTATCAATTTGAGGATCTGCAGATTGCTATATCCTGCAAACATTGCTTATCTTCAAAGAAAACACTGGTTCAAAACCTCTATAGAATAACCACTAAACAGTGCTTGGTTTCCCTTCAAGTTCTCATTATTCCATCAGACTTTTGTTCAATGAACCATCCCCTTGAATGGTGAAATTGTCAATAAAAATACCCTTTTCTTCCTATTTCGACTATCGACTTGTGAGATGTTTGTAATAAATGATGCAAAGATACAGAAGAAATTGTATCTATCACAACAATGCTGTAGCATGTTGTACTGGAAGTTGTTTTTTTATTTTATCAGGTCCGATGTTCCTCTTTCATATTTTCATCATAAAAACACAGTAAACAGATATTGCTAGTTGTCATTTATCTTCCATATTTATGGTTCTGTTGAGAGAGAAGCTGCATCGTGGAGAACTTTTAGATCCTTTTGCACGTTGTACTGTGAAATTAGAATTTTCTTCATTAGTCATGAAAGTTTTGTATTACTAAAATCTAAAATTAAAATCACTTCTGCATTATTCCTAAGTTTTCTAAGAGAACATGGGTGTCCGGTGCCAATGATTTTCCATGAAATAACAACGCTGGCTGCAGTGACGATGTCAGCTTTGTTACTGAATGCTGAAATCAGAGCCTGTTGGCTGTTCTTACAATTTTAATGAAGTTAGTTCGTTTTATCTCAATTCTGAAGAGTTCCTCTGATTAATTTTGAATGATGTTTTAAGTCGTAAGCTTTGTATAACAATGTTTTTAAAATCATCTTCCCAATCTAGTTTAAAACTTTACTTTTCTTCTTCATCCTACAATATATGCAATTTATCAACATCATTACTTTGCATAATGCTCAAATGATCTTAATTGAGAAAACAGTTTGTAGAATACAGGAAGATTACAAGCACACCAGTTTTGCAATGCATTGCAAAATGTCTGAATAAAGGCATATATAATTCTTATGCGCAAAGTGTCCGAAGTTATGCTGGACAGATCTATGCATATGCTACAAAGCCTCTTTTATGGTCAGTACTTGATACAAGGTGCATCTTCCAATGTTAAAGCAACAAAACGTATCTGAGTGCAATTAGTCTGCAAGCTACACCAACTATAAAAGAATAGACTATGGCAATAAGAAATACTTTGGTCATGTCTAGTGTACTAGTTTTTTACTGATGCACAGATATTCAGGAACTTTCAATTTTTGTAATAATGATTGTTGGTCAAAAAATTAATGAATTTAAAATGATTTGTAAGATGAACATGTTTCCTGAATAAATTTCTGCCAGCTTGTCGACAGAATGTGTGAACTGTCAGCAGCAACAGACATCTGTTTGCTTTTCTCACCATCTTTAAGTGGCAATTGGTATTGGTACTTTACTACTAAAAATATATTGATCTGAGACAGAATAAAGGAAATCTACTAACACACATTATATTAAAGTTTAATGCTTTTCCACAAAGACTAATATTATCAATCTTTCCATTGATAAAAAAACTCCAAATTTATTATTCATAAGTGACCAAAACACAATTAGACACATAGATTCTAACATGATAAATCATAATCCTCAATTTAAGAAAATAATTTAGCAGTGTAGCTATAAGTTGAGATTGCAAGATAAATAGGTTATCAAAACTGCATATTAAAATGTTAATCTATGTTGTCTTTAAACAATTGTTAGAAAAATGGAAAGTATTAGAAGTGCTTTATAAGAAAATGCTGCCAAGCATCAAAATATTTCAGCCCCGGAAGTATCATCACCATCTATTGTGCTTATGCTGCCAGATTGGTCTTCATTCATGGAGGGCAGAGTTACAGACATTTTCAAAGGACCCGCTTGAGGTTCAGGAGACCCTTCAACTTCTGTACCTTAGGAATAAAGGGAGAAAAAGAACTTATCAGATTCCATATAAATGAAAAACTAAACATACTTAGGTTGATACACATTTCCTTATCTACATGCGTGAAATAAATGAGAATTCCTTAGCTCTACGATCATTGTACGCCTACTTGATGGCTGAGATTGAGCCCAGTTTATGGAGAAAATGTATAAGGTTTTCTTGGCCATTTTCACCTGAATATCACATAACAGATCAGAGGAAAAGGATGAGCAAGCTAGGGCTTTTCTCTTTGGAGCAAAGTACGATGAGAGACAACTTGAGAGAGCTGTATAAGATGATAAGTGGCATAGATCGAGTAGACAGCCAGTGGCTTTTTCCCAGGATGGCAATAGTTAATATGAGACGACATCCTCTTAAAGTGATTGGAGGAAGGTAGAGGGGGGGATATCAGAGATAGGTTTTATATGGAGACCAGCAAGTGCATAAAACAAACTGTCAGGGGTGGTGCTAGAGGCAGATACATTGGGGCAGGTATACCCAACCTGGAGTCCAATGGACCACTTGCTTAATGGTATTGGTCCATGGCATAAAAAGGGTTGGGAACCTCTGCATTAGGGACATCTAAGATACTGCTGGATAGCCACATGGATGAAAGAGAAATGAAGGACTATCTGGGAGGGAAGGGTTAGACTGATTTTGGAGTAGGTTAAAAGGTTGGCACAACATCGTAGGCTGAAGAGCTTGTATGATTCTGTACTGTTCTATGTCCTACAACAGTCGTAAAATATGCAGTATAATAAATCTGTGAAAGGTAGCAATGTAAAACTGATTGCTACTTCTTGTTTACTGTCCAAAGAGAGGAGAAGTAGATCATTACTGACCTCAGCAGATGCACACCAAAAATTATCAAAGGAACATCAGGATCATGAGCATTATGAATACTCTACATCATTGACATATGTTCATAAGATGATAAAACAAATATTTGATAGTCATTTTTCCCAGGAGAGCTGCTGTCTTGCAAATGGTCATTCATTATGGCCTAATGGGGTATGGTGTGATGGGCAGCATGTGCAAAAAATCAGTCTCCAGGCTTGATTCATGCACCGATGTTCCTGGGACTGGATGGCCAGTAGGGTAATTGCTTGAGGATAAACTGATGGCCCCACAGCTGTTGCATCTTGCACTCCCCATTAGGTCCAGATGGAATGGAACATGGTCTAGGTAGCTGACATAAAGTTGCTTTTGATGTGCAGTAGTGAGCCAGGCATTAGGACCAGATGTCAAAGAATTAAAAAAAAATTGACAGTATTACATCTGAAAAACTAAGCAACCCTGGCACATTTTCTCATTGGCAACACAATGATTTTTAGGGTGTGGTGCTGCTGTAAATGTTAGATTTCATTGCAGCCATTAAATGCTTTAAGTAGAAGAGCTCTTAAAATGTAACAATTTTAACCATTCTTTATTTCATCTCCCACACCCAAAAACCATAAATTCTGTCCTGAAAAGAAAGTAGTATTATGTTAAAAGAAATGTCAAAATAATTCAGATATAGCATTCTGTAAATTCAAAATCACCAACTATCTGCCGCCATAATTCAACACGTGTAGCAACATAGAGAAGAAACAGTATATTCTCTACTAGCAAGCATTTATTTGATCAGCACCAGGTGTTTGATATGTAAAATTGTTTCAAGTGTATCAGAAAGTAGCTCAGATATTATTTAACCAACTCTTCATTGCTTCTGATGACGATCTTGCACTATCTAACATATGGTCCTGTAATTAAATTTTTATTATTGTTATCATCATCATTATCATTCCTATTAAAGAATTTTTTTCACTGAACTAACACTGGACAAAGTAGAACAGTTAGTAATCCAGCAAAATGCAATGGCATTGTCTTGTGACCACACTGGCTTCCCAGTGATTTTTGCAGAGATAGTGAAAATTCCATGATAGTCTTTTGTCAATATCTAGTGTAGAGCTGAACATTTAATTACAGGGAGTGGATCATTAGAAAAATCTTGACTCTTGTCAAAAATGTCACATAAAATGCACAAAGCTTCTTATGGACATTTACTCATTAAATATCATGCCAGAAGGGCAAGATCTGTTATCAAATCATCAGATTTGTGTTGCTAGTCACAATTAATTTTAAGTATTTGGATTTCATGTGATACTTAAATTCCACAAGACAAGATCTATTTTTGAATTTAATAAAAACAAAAAAAACCACGAAGTATGGATATTGCC
This sequence comes from Mobula birostris, assembly GCF_030028105.1. NCBI lineage: Eukaryota > Metazoa > Chordata > Chondrichthyes > Myliobatiformes > Myliobatidae > Mobula > Mobula birostris. The sequence continues at coordinate 10,430 of NW_027277967.1, forward strand.
TCATGTTACAATAGTATTACAGTTTGAGTAGCCCTTGTCTGAAATGCTTGAGGACATTAGTGTTTCAATTTCAGTTGTTTTTGGATTTTGGAGTATATACTGACTAGCTTGGGAGCACCATCATTTCTGACTCTGAATTTAAGCAGTCTTATACACATCACACATTTGTACTTAACGGTAAAAATTATTACATACTATTAATATAATGCAAACATAATGTGTGGAGGGTAACAAAAGCAGCATAGCGGCATCGGACTCAGCTGTTGAACAACAACAAACAACAAACAGGTCTTTCAGCATCCACTACAATGTCATGTTGTGATTAAAAGGTTACACTATACTATATTTGTGTTTTACTTTTTTTTAGGTTTTATGTAAGGTATAAAAACAACCAGCATTATAGACTTGTTCTGATGTTAGATTTTCATCACTGACAAATCTTGGCAAACTCATTAATGTATTTTTCTGCTGCTTCATGATCAACTGACGCTTTACCACTACAAATATTTAAAAATTTAATGCTGTGCCTTTTCTTAAATTTCTGCAACCAGCCTGCTGAATATTCAAATATCTTCAATTTTCGTTCATTGTGATAGATCTTTGCTTGTTTCATGATCAGCAGACATTTAAGTGGTGTACAAGAACATAAGAAATAGGAGCAGGAGTAGGCCATCTGGCCTATCGAGCCTTCTCCATCATTCAATAAGTTCATGGCTGAGCTGGCCACAGACCCATCTCCACCTACCTGCCTTTTTCCCATAACCCTAATTCTCGTACTATGCAAAAACCTATCCAACTTTGTCTTAAATATATTTACTGAGGTTTCATTGAGCAGAGAATTCCACAGATTCACCACTTTCTGGGAAAAGAAGTTCCTCCTCATCTCCGTCCTAAATCCACTCCCCCGAATCTTGAGGCTATGTCTCTTAGTTCTAGTCTCACCTACCAGTGGAAACAACTTTCCTGCCTCTATCTTATCCATCCTTCATAATTTTACATGTTTCTAAAAGGTCTCCTCTCATTTTTCTGAATTCCAGCAAGTACAGTCCCAGGTGACTCCATCTCTCCTCATAGTCTAACCCCTTCATTTCTGTAATCAACCTGGTGAACCTCCTCTGCACCACCTCCAAAGCCAGTATATCCTTCTTCAAGTAAGGAGACCATATCTGCACTCAGTACTCCAGTACTCTGACCAGTTGCAGCATAACCTCCCTGCTCTTAAATTCAATCCCTCTAGCAATGAAGGCCAGCATTCCATTTACTTTCTTAACAGCCTGCTGCACCTGCAAACCAACCTTTTGTGATTCATGCACAAGCACTCCCAAGTCCTTCTGCACAGCAGCATGCCGCAATTTTTTACCATTTAAATAATAATCTGCTTTCATTTTTCCTTCCAAAGTTGATGACCTTGCATTTACCAACATTGTACTCCATCTGTCAGACCCTTACCCATTCACTTAACCTTTCTATATCTCTCTACAGACTCTCCATATCTTCTGCACAATTTGCTTTTCCACTCAATTTAGTATCAATAGCAAACTTAGATACATTACATATGGTCCCCTCTTCCAGATTGTTAACGTATATTGTGAACAGTTGTGGGCCCAGCACCGAGCCCTGCGACACGCCGCTCACCACTGATTACCAACCAGAGTAACACCCATGTATCCCAACTCTCTGCTTTCTATTAGTTAATCAATTCTCTATTCATGCTAATACATCACCCCTAACTCTATGCATCCTTATCTTATGAATAAGTCTTTTGTGTGGCACCTTATCAAACACCTTCTGGAAATCCAAGAAATAACTCCATCTGTTCCCCTCTATCCACTGCGCTCATTATATCCTCAAAGAACTCCAGTAAGTTTGTCAAACAGGACCTGCCTTTGCTAAATCCATGCTGCATCTGCCTGATGGATCCATTTCTTCCAGATACCTCACTATTTCTTCTTTAATGATAGCTTCAAGCATTTTCTCAACTACAGACGTTAAACTAACTGGCCTATATTTACCTGACTTTTGCCTACATCCTTTTTTGAACAGTGGTGTTACATTCACCATCTTCCAATCTGCCAGGGTATGCCCAGAGTCCAGAGAATTTTGGTAAATCATCACCAAAGCCCCTCTATTGTAACTTCTGCTATTTCCTTCAGTACCCTGGGATGCAGTCTATCAGGACTGGGGACTTGTCTATCTTCAGGCCCACAAGTTTGCTTGGCACTACTTCTTTAGTGATAGCTATTGTATCAATGTCCTCACCTCCCATCGCATCCATAATATCTCTCTTTGGCACGTTAGATGTATCATCCACTGTGAAGACCGACACAAAATAGTCATTCAAAGCCTCGGCCATTTCCTCATTACCCAATATCAATTCACACTTCTAGTCCTCCAAGGAACCTACATTTATTTTATCTATCCTTTTCTGCTTTATATAATTATAAAAGGTTTTACTATCCATTTTTATATTTTGTGCTAGTTTATTTTCATAATCTAGCTTTCTTTTATTACTCGCTAAGTGGTTCTTTGTTGCTTTTTAAAGTTCTCCCAATCTTCCACTTTCCCACTACTCTTGGCAACTTTGTATGCACGAGCATTTAGTTTGATGTCTTCTTTTATTTCCTTAGTTATCCAAGGCTAGCTCTCCCCACCCTTACTGTCCTTGCTTTTAACTGGAATATACTTTTCTTGAGCACCGTGAAAAATCTCCTTGAAAGTCTTCCACCGTTCCTCAACTGTCCCACCATATAGTATGTTCACTCTGACGCTGACAAATACACATTTCAAGATCTTCATTTTTTGCTTAATGCAATGTTTTACATTTTTTTCATTAACTTTTGTTCATTATATATATAAGGTCACTTTTCAGAAATGTCTGTGGTGTGCAGAGACCTGCGCATCACCTGGGAGCCTTCCTAGTGTTTTGTGGAATTTGTGCTGTCACGTTAACACCCAAAAAAACTTTGGATTTCGGAAGTTTACGGAGTTGGATTTTCAGATAAGGAGTACTCAACCTGTATTCATTTTAGAAAACCAACTTCAAAGGGAGTACTTAAGGAAGTAAACCTTGCTTCCGTCCCCCTTTCTCAAGACACCCTAAAGACTTCCATATTCCTTTGCAAAGATGAGACAGGAAGCTGTGATATTTCAAGTATTATCAAAATAATTTTGAAAGTAGTTAATACTTCTAATTGTAGAAAAGATTAAAAAAATAGAATGGAAAAATGAAAAATTGGCCGGAATTATAAATATGCAGAATGGTAGCATTTGTACAAAAGTATTAGATTAAAAACTGGAATTTTAAAATCAAACTCCTGAAGCATTTTCAATTGCACTTGAATTCAATTATCTATTCAGCAACAAGAAATTGGAATTATTTTATTTTTTATAAGCAAACATATCTCTGCTTCCATTAAGAAAAGCACCTAGACTGTTCTTTTTACAGAGATCTGAAAGTGGACAGATAAATATTTGGAGGCACTTCCTTGTTCCTGCATCTGAGCATAATGGATCACCTGGAAGTTGTAAAAATAAGATCTGTGGTTATCCATTATGGATTGACCAAATTAATCACCTAAATATCCTTTCAGCTAATACAATTGTTCTGGTGGAAGCACTCTACTCTTAACTCAATTACTTTTTGATTGTCCATTTTACCTTGCTACATTGATTACTAAATAAAATGACTGAATAATTTTTTATTCAGAAAATGATGGAGGTAAATAAGAACATAACAGGGACACAAAAGGTGTAAAAATTAGAGTAGGTCTTTCAGTCCATTGAACCTAGTCTTCCATTCAACATGATCTTATGCAATATTCTATCGCAGTGTCATTTTCCTATCCTACATGCAAATCTCCTGATGACTGATATTCAGAAATATATTGAGTTTTGAATGTAATTAATTCAATAGGTTTCAATAGGTACATTTAATGTCAGAGTAATGTATACAATATACATCCTGAAATTCTATTTCTTTGCAAACATCCACGAAAACAGAGGAGTGCCCCAAATAATGAATGACATTTAAATGTTAGAACCCCAAAGCCCCCCAGCTCCCCCTCCCATGCATAAGCAGCAGCAAATGACGACCCCCCCCCCCCCAGCAGCAAAACAGCATCTGCACCCTCCACCGAGCACTTAGGCATTTAGCAAAGCATCAATAAAAACACTGACTTGCAGTACCCCAAAGACTACTTGTTCACCGGGTAATTCGACATGCCACAGGCTCTCTCTCTCTCCCTAATAAGGGAAAAAGAGGAGTCCCCATTTCACTCCACAAACATCCAAATAATGCAAAGATTCACCATTAGCTGAGTGAAGAAATTTCTCCTCATTTTGTTCCATAATGGCCTAACCTGTATTTTGAGATTGTGACACTTAGTGGTAGACTCCTTAGAAAGAGGAAATATTCTCCCCGAAGTCATCTGGTTGTCCACTAAATAAACATGTCACATAAGGAGACCAATCACTTTTCTAAACTCTAGAGGATAAAGGTCCATCCTACTCAATCTTTCTTCATATGATGGACTCAGCATCCCAGGAAAAGCCTGGAGAACCTTTGCTGCACTCCCTTTTCATCAGGTAAGGAGCTCAATACTCCAGATCCAGGCTCAATACGGCTATATAAGGTGCAAGAGCAAAGGTCCAAACACTTTGATTACAAAAATATTTGCAAAGTTTATATGGAGATTCAAGACACTGCAGACGTTGGAATCTGAAGCAAAGAGAGAGAAAAAAAACAAACTGCTGGAGGAACTCAGCAGGTCAGGGAGTTCCTGATGTAGGGTCTCAATCTGAAACATTGAGTATCTCTCTACCGTCATGGATGATGTCTGATTGCTGAGTTACTCCAGCAGTTTGTTTATTTGTAAAGTTTATATCACTGTCCGATCCATTAAAAACCTACAATCTTGAAGGCATTAAAAACTCTTTTACTAAGCTATGCTGTCACTTGTCAAGATGTTTCATAAATCAAAAAAATTATCTAAGGCTACAACTTCCTGCAAACAAATAGGCAAATTACTAGCACCTGTGAGAAATTGTGCATCATTCCCACTCTGAAAGACTTGGAACAATATTATTTACATGTTTTCTCTTAATACTCGATTCTACTGACTTTGACATCAATCGCTTTCAACTACACACTTTAAATACCTAACAAACCTGTTGTCACAGATGGTGTTCTCGAAGTACAAATGCTATCTTCTTAAGCTTGAATGGAGCACCTGGGGCCATTTAACGCAACATTATCCAACTTTCAAGGATCATTGACAGATTGTTCCTTGAGCGTACTAAGTCTAGCTGATATGTGGTTCATCATTACAAGATATTTTTGAAAGCCAGATGGCACTCTGAAGTAGAACAGGTCACCTCAAAACATCTCTCTCAATGCAATTTGCATTTCTTTGATGATCACATTTTCTCCTTAGTTATGTTACAAGAAAAGCATTTTGCTCATATACATTTGATATGTGTCACTTGTTAAGATGAAAACTGCTATTCTGCATTAACTTTGATTTTACAAACTGATTTCCCTGTTGTGCATAAAATACAAATTATATCACAGGTGATGAAATGCATTTTAAAAGTTTTCTGAATTTTATATATTAGACGTAGTGCATAAGGATTTATGATTTATTCAAACATCATTGTACGTTTTGCAATTCAGAATCAGAATCAGGTTTATTATCACCGGCATTGGCATGAAATGTGTTAACTTAGCAGCAGCAGTTCAATGCAATACGTAATATAGAAGAGAAAAAGAAAAATAATAATAATTAATAAATAAATAAATACATCAGTTGTTGGAGCTGACTACTCCGTTTCCCATCCCACCTGGCCTTGAGCAGTAACATGCTGCATATACTTCTGTAAACTAGGAAGAATATAGTACTAAAAGGCATTTTCTTCATTTTTACAGCAAACGGGATAGCTAAACTGAAAAAGACAACAGCAATTTTGAATACTGATCCTAGTCTAGCTAAAATGGACAGAGCATTTTAAACACAATCAATGCAACTTAAAATTGGGAGTAATGCAATCAAATTGTTTAAATTCCTTACATTCCACGGAGATTTCCTTTACTGTTGGGCCATGGCATTGAATATACATATCAATAAAACCAAACCATGTTTGCCCAGTCATTTATGTTATGTCTGTTCTTTAACAAAGACAAACTTGCATGGGTAAAAATGCTGCAACTATTTTATTTACAGTTTACAGAATGGCTTAAACTTCACCACATTTTACTCCAGGACTCTCTAGTCCACCAAGAGCCTATGTGTCCCCTTCACCAATGTCACTTCCAGTTCCGGGTGAACCACCCACATTGCCCACTGGGAACTAAAGTTCTTTAATGAGAAAATCTGCACACAAAATGCTATATGAACTCAGAAGGCCAGGAAAAGAGCAAACAGTCAACGTTTTGGTGAGTTCCTCCAGCATTTTGTGTGTTGCTTGGATTTCCAGCATCTGCAGATTTTCTCACCTTTGTACTACTGCTACATTGCAAAGTTTCTTCCCTTTGACGGGATTTCAGTAAAACCCTCTCTCACTGCTCCCCCCGTAATCTCTGCTGCCTTCCGACTTTCGACCATATGCTCACCCAAACCCACAACCAGTCGTGATGAAGGGTCTCAGCTGGAAATGTTAACTGTTTACACTCTTTTATAGATGCTGCCTGACCTGCTGAGTTCCTCCAGCATTTTGTATGTGTTGACTGAAGTTCTTTACCATGTACACACATAATAACACACCATCACCCTTTAAAGGAAAACAAACACAATACAATGTCCTCATAAGTCTGCAAAGCATAATAATGTTTTCCTAAGATTTTTACATTAACTTCAATTGTAATAAGCAAATACAGTCCCCCATTCACTCAGCCACTCTCAATCTGTCACTGTGGCGGCTTAACGAACCCTTTTGGATTGTTACTTGTTTCCACTGATATCTTGCTTTCACTTGCTGCATTAATACCAGTGTCCTTTTGAGAACTCTGATCTATGTATTCAATTCTTTCACATCCTTTTGCCAAGATTTTATCTGTTCGCCTTTGCTTTTGTTCTTGTTGTTCTTGCCTCATAATGGAGCCCTGGAATACATCCATGTCATCAGTGAATCTTTGCACAAGTTCCAACTGAGTCTGTCTCAATTAATGGAGCTCCTTCTGTTGGCTGTATATCATAGACTGCAACTCCTCCTGTCGGTCTGTGCTGACTTGTTGCTATAGTTCTGACCTGTGTGTTCTCCCCATCTTTTTTTATTTTTCCTCTCCAACTTCGGAGAGAATCGTGGAGGTATTTTTGATTTCCAGTCTTAAACTGGAGTTGATGAGAGACAGATTTTAAACTACAGCTGCGTGATGTAGCAAAACCGGCGACTTCTTCATCATGATCACTCTGTTCCACACTGGAATCCTGACTGTCGTGGTGGTGTAGCTGGTACAGATGTCTCTGGAAGGTAGAGTTCTTCTGCTTCTCCTGTACAACCCCTCTGGATCTCTCCTGAATGCTATTATGAGTTTCTCGAGTTAAATCAGGTAAGCATCTGAGCCCTTCAAAGACATCTGCGTACTCTTTATTGAGTATTGCCTGGTCATCTCTAGTCTGTTAAGCCCCTACAAAAACTCTTCACAAAAAGTTAAGCTTTTCACATTTTTCTAATATTGGCTGGATTCTCTTTTCTACATCCAGTAGCCATGCCTTTAGGTGCTGCCCCTTGTGCTTCAAGGTCACTATACAAATCCTTTTACTGTAACATTCTCTCCATTATAGACAGTCACTTTTAACTTCACTGGGTAAATCTTGCTCTTTACTTTGAGGGTCTTGTAATCATCCATGGATAACAGATTCACCTGGGCTCCTGTGTCAAGCTTGAATGGAATTATTGTCTCATTTGCAGTCACTGGAACAATCCATTCTGTCTCACCAACAGTCTGCAGAGAATCTACAAAGAGTTCTTCCATCTCCTCAGCAACTGTGTGCACCTTTCTCTTGGTAGCTTTGCTGCACTTTACGAAATGATTCCTCTTCCCAATTAGCTGCAGTTACCACTTGATCCCACTTCTTTACTATGCTGTTGCTTTGGGAAACACCTTGTGCTCTGCCCCTCTGTCTTCATAGCATGCACTGTTGGTTCTGCCCTGTGCAGCTCTTTAGCTTGAGATTAGACCGTACGACCATAACACACAGGAGCAGAATTAGACCATCTGGCCCATCGAGTCTGCTCCGCCATTCAATTATGGCTAATCCTTGTTTTTTTTCTTCTCCTCAACCCCAGATGCTGGCCTTCTCCCTGTAACCTTTGATGCCATGTCCAATCAAGAACCTATCAATCTCTGCCTTAAATACACCCAACGACCTGGCCTCCACAGCTGCATGTGGCAACAACTTCCACAAATTTACCACCCTTTGGTGAAAGAAATTTCTCCACATCTCTGTTTTGATAGGGTGCTTGAGGCTGTGCTCCCTTGTCCCAGACTCTCCCACCATGGGAACCATCCTTTCCACGTCTACTCTGTCTAGGCCTTTCAACATTCGAAAGGTTTCAATGAGATTCCCCCTCATGCTTCTGAATTCCAGCAAGTACAGACCCAGAGCCATTAAACGTTCCTCGTATGATAACCCTTTCATTCCTGGAATCATCCATGTGAACCTCTCCGATGCCAGCACATCTTTTCTGAGATGAGGGGCCCAAAACTGTTCACAATAAGCAAGATGAGGCCTCACCAGTGCCTTATAAAGCCTCAACATCACATCCTTCTAGACCTCTTGAAATGAATGCTAACATGGCATTTGCCTTCCTCACCACCAACCTGACCTGCGAGTTAACCTTTAGGTGTTCTGCACAAGGACTCCCAAGTCCCTTTGCATCTCAGATTTTCAGATTTTCTCCTTGTTTAGAAAGTAGTCCATGTATTTATTTCTACTACCAAAGTGCATGACCATGCATTTTTCAACATTGTATTTCATTTGCCAGTTCCTTGCCCATTCTCCTAATCTGGCCAAGTCCTTCTGCATCCAACCTGTTTCCTCAACACTACCTGCCCCTCCACCGATCTTTGTATCATCTGCAAATTTGGCAACAAAGCCATCTATTCCATCATCTAAATCATTTGCATACAGCATAAAAAGAAGTGGTCCTAACACCAACCTCTACGGAACACCACTAGTCACTGGCAACCAACCAGAAAAGGATCCTTTTATTCCCATTCGCAGCCTCCTACCAATCTGCCAATGCTCTAACCATGTTAGTAACTTTCCTGTAATACCATGGGCTCTTAACTTGGTAAGCAGCCTCATGTGTGTCACCTTGTCAAAGGCCTTCTGAAAGTTCAAATATACAACATTAATGGCATCGCCTTTATCTATCCTACTTGTAATCTCCTCAAAGAATTCCAACAGGTTCATCAGGCAGGATTTTCCCTGAAGGAAACCATGCTGACTTTGTACTATCTTGTCCTGTGTCACCAAGTACTCCATCACCTCATCCTTAACTATTGACTCTAACATCTTCCCAACCACTGAGGTCAGGCTAACTGGTCTATAATTTTCTTTCTGCTGCCTTCCTCCTTTCTCAAAGAGTGGAGTGACATTTGCAATTTTCCAGACCCCTGGCACCATGTCAGAGTCCAGTGATTTTTGAAAGATTATTTCTAATGCCCACCACAATCTCTCCCGCTACCTCTTTCAGAACCCTAGGGTGCAGTTCATCTGGTCCGGGTGACTTGTGTACCTTTAGGTCTTTTATCTTTTTAAGCACCTTCTCTCTCGTAATAGTAACTGCATCCACTTCTCTTCCTTTACACACTGAAACATCAAGCATACTGCTAGTGTCTTTCACAGTGGAGACTGATGCAAAATACTCATTTAGTTCATCAGCCATCTCCTTGTCCCCCATTATTATTTCTCCTGCCTCATTTTCTAGCAGTCCTATAGCCACTCTCATTTCTTTTATTTTTAACACACTTGAAAAAACTTTTACTATCCACTTTGATATTATTTGCTAGCTTGCTTTCATACTTCATCTTTTCCCTTCTAATGAATTTTTTAGTTGCTCTCTGTAGGTTTTTAAAAACTTCCCAATCCTCTATCTTCCCACTAATTTTTGCTTTGTTGTATGCCCTTCCTTTTGCTTTTACAATAGCTTTGACTTCCTGTGTCAGCCACGGTTGTACTATTTTGCCATTTGAGTATTTCTTCATTTTTGGAATACACATGTCCTGCACCTTCCTCATTTTTTCCCAGAAACGCACGCCTTTGCTGCTCTGCTGACATCCCTGCCAGCAGCTCCTTCCAATTTACTTTGGCCAACTCCTCTCTCACACCAATGTAATTTCCCTTACTCCACTGAAATACTGCTGCATCAGACTTTTCTTTCTCCCTATCAAATTTCAAGCTGAACTCAATCATATTGAGATCACTGGTTCCGAAGGGTACTTTTACCTTAAACTCGCTAATCGCCGCCGATTCATTGCATAACACCTAATCCAGTATAGCTGATCCCCTGGTAGGCTCAATGACAAACTGCTCTAAAAAGCCATCCCTTAGGCAATTAACAAACTCACTCTCTTGAGATCCATTATCAACCTGATTTTCCCAGTCATCCTGCATGTTAAAATCTCCCATGACGACCATAACATTGCCCTTTTGACACACCTTTTCTATTTTCTGTTGTAACCTGTGGCCCACCTTCCAGCCACTGTTGGGAGGCCTGCATATAACTGCCATCAACATCCTTTTACCCTTGCAATTTTTTAACTCAACCCACAAGGATTCAACATCTTCTGATCCTATGTCCCATCTTTCTACTGATTTGATGCCATTCTTTTTTGTGGGGGCTCTGCTGTCCCATACATGTTCACAGCCTTTTCTAACATTAATTTTCTTCATGGAGCAATTTTTCTCTGAGAACATTATCTGGGATTCCTCAAACTATTTTGTCTCTAACTAGTGAGTCTCTCAAATTTCCAGACTCACAGAACTTACTCAATATGTGAAGCTCAGCTAAGTATTGGTCAAAGCTAACACCTTGTTTCTGTTCACAGGAAAATAATTAATATTTTTCAAACATGATGTTTTAACTTGGGACAAAATACTCAAAATACTCATCAGAGTGTCCAAATTTAAGTCTGTTTCATCAACTTGAAAGCCGCTGTAGATATCCAAAGCATCTTACGTGTAGAAAGATACACGCTTTTAATTTTTCCTCTGCCCCGCTGGCTCTGGTTGCTGCTAAATATATATTGAACTGCTGTTAGCAACATTTCCAGTTATCAGTTAAATTGCCAGTAAACTGCATAGCTGCAGGGGGACTTCAGTTATCCATTGAGGGGATTTTTGGGCTTTCACCTCAATCTCTTTGTGAACTTCAAAACAGCGCACTCTCTTGCCAGCAGCTTCTCTCCGTTGGAACCTAATATCTCTTTCTTAGTCGCTTGGGTTTTCAGTTGCGCTTCATAGTTAGACCTCACACCAACTTCTGACACCATGTTACGTATCTTTTTTACCAAAGACAAACTTGCATGGATAAAAACACTAGAACTATTTTATTAACAGATTTTCAAAATGGCTTCAGCTTGACCACATTTTACTCCAGGACCTTCTAGCCTGCCAAGAGCATGTGTGTCCCCTTCATCAATATCACTTCCAGTTCCGGGTGAATCAGCCACATTGCCCACTGGGAACTGAAGTTCTTTATTATGTACACACAGAATTACACATTTCACATAAAATTACACAAATT